>NW_024080744.1:175176-382676 GCF_003009895.1 Hyaena hyaena | reverse complement strand
ACAGGTTCAAAGCAGGGGCTCCCAAAATATTTTTATTGATACACTAGAAAATGTGACATACTTTTACTCATCAGAAGAATAGTCATTATCATTGACCTTGCCAATGAAATTTTTGTTGGTTGAAAAAAAAAGAAAGTAGGATTCCACATAACTCGATCAATTTAATAAAATAGACATTAAGGTTTATATTATTATTATTTTCTTACACGATGTTATGAACAACACTGAGCAATCAAATCTCTTGAGTGGGGCAAGAAAAACTATTCCAACCCTTCCGTACACAGTTGTGACAGACAGAATTTTGTTGTCCTTTTCCATCCAGACAATGGGAAGTCTAGCCCTCGTCTGTACACCTGAAGACCTTAAACTGAAGGTCCCTGACGCATGGGCTACAAACAAGGGGGAAAAATGAAAGTACACCATGAAAGTAGGAGCACATGAACAGAATCATCGAGAAAACTATTAAACAGAATAAATTGTATACATAGAAATGGGAAAAAATTAGTGGAGAGCAGAAAAGACCAATGAAAGGGACTCTGAAGTGCTGTTTGCTTTCGTGATGATCAGAATGTGATTTCAGGCATTTTGATGAGGAGCCAGGAGGAAAGAAAAATCAGAAATTAGAGGCACATAAAAAAGGTGCATGGTTAACATATAGCACTTGGACGTTTTACTGCAGTGCTACGGGAGTTTAGAAATCTAAGAACCAGTAATTATTGCTCAGCTGGGAGAGCATTTTCTTTTTGTTGGATTCCTGGATATTGAGCTCAAAGAACTCATGACTTTTCTGAGAAGTCTTAGTTTTATCAGCGTTCTCCATTATCTGATTAAGTGGTGCACCTGCTTCCATTTAGACATGTTTATTGAGAGCCTGCTAGGTGTAAGTTGGATGCAATAAGGGCCTGGAATTTAAAGCAAGGACCTGTTGTTCTGTGTCTGAGAGAAAAGCTGAAGCAAAAACAGATGAAGAAGTTAAAAAGAAGACGGGGCATTTAAAAGCTTACTTTATTGTAATGATAAAAGGTGGTCTAAGCTCATCTTTAGCTATCTGAATGTATCTGTAAACCTTCAAAATGGGCATTCATCTCTGGTAGGAAGTTCCCTGATGAACAACTAACCATGATATTTAGTTTCATTTTGTTTCTGTGTGATAGATACACCAGATTCCTCATAACTTAGGCTCTGACAATAGGGCCTTTTGGATTCTCAAGGAATTTTTTCCTTTGTGGCTTACTGTGCTT
Organism: Hyaena hyaena; assembly: GCF_003009895.1. NCBI lineage: Eukaryota > Metazoa > Chordata > Mammalia > Carnivora > Hyaenidae > Hyaena > Hyaena hyaena. The sequence continues at coordinate 381,435 of NW_024080744.1, read as the reverse complement.
ATAGACCAAATGCTATGACTCATGGCATCTCAGAATTCTCTTCTCTGACCAGGAGAAGAACAAAACCATGTGGAAAGAGGGGGCTGGCATAATAATGAGCACTTTCCTCCCTTGTGTCTCTCCCCTCTCCATTCTACACCTGCACCCCACACCCCTCCCTGCATGGTAGAAACTGTGACTGTGGAGTTGTGTTATTCTGCCCGCAGTGAGCCTCAAGAGGAAGGACAGGGTTATTAAAGGGATAAATTCAGAGCTGGTCACGAGGACCACCGACAATCTGATTGTGGTTTTGCTGTCATCAGGAAGCCCCCTATTTTTCCTCTCTCCCATAAAACTAAATTCAAATCTTTGGACGTCCTGCTAATGTTAAAGTAAGAGCTTCCTCGACCGCAGAGTTTAAATGTGGTCTCATAGGATTGCAGGACTTTAAAAACTTTTTCCCCTGGTCTTTTCTGATGGCAGTGAATAGAGAAGGCTGGAATGCATCTTTTGTGACTTACTGCTTTACCAAAGCCCATCTTCTAATTAGAAGAGCTCCACAATGAGCCAGAATTGCTCCAACTCCCGACTTCTGCAAAGTGAAATGATTTGACAAATGATGTAATCGTACAAACTTGCACATTGTTGGCACTTGTGCTTGGCTAATGATAATTTTTTGAGTTTAAAGGGAAACGTCTCTTTATTGCTTTTGGGTACCTTTTCAGAAGAAGAGGATAATGCCACAGTTTGTTTAAGGTTTGATTCCTCTTGAGCTTTAATATCATGTCAGTTTCTTGGGAAAGATAGCTCCTGGGAGGTTAAGCTGTGATGACCACAGGCTCTTGGTTGGGAGTAAACGAGTGCTATGGTCATTTTCTTTTTTGTTTGACTTGCTCAGGTACCATCTCCCAGGTGAAGCCAATTAATGGCAAAAAGAAATTATATTAATCTCTTTTCAGCTGTGCGAGAAAAAAGAGTCAAACATAATGGGAGAAATTCTTCTAAGTGTGAAAAATTACCCACTTTGTCTATTTCATATTTCTTAAACTCAAGAATTAATGACTTCTTAGAAAAACTGTATCTCTGTGGACACAGAGTTTATGAATGCAAGGGGGGCACTGCTAGAGAGGAGAGAAGGAGGAGGGATTCTGTGTAGGAGAAGAAAAATATGTATTTAAGCATTGAAATGTACATTTTTCATACTTTCCCATGATTGGTTTTTCAGAAAGGAAATTATCGTGGAAAATAGCTTTTCTAAAAGCAACCCCATTTAGCTGAGGTAGGTACTATGGAGTGGTGATTTTGATTTTAAGTCACTCATAAGCTGGATTTTCTGGGTGCTAGCAATTCTCCTTGGGGCTGAAAAAAAAACCACATCTCTGATTTTGATTTCTTCTCAACAGCTAGAATACTAGGATATTGTAGATAAGACTCTCTGCCAGGCTACTGCTGACAGCCCATGTGATTGGCCACGTGGACTTCAAATTGTTTCACACATTTGTATCTTGCTTATCTAGCTTGTTCTTCTGCTGGGAACATTCTCATCACCTTTACCTGGAGAAATTTGTTCCTTATTTAAGGATTAGTCCAGTCACCATCTCCTTTAGGAAGTCATTCCCGAGGCTTGCGATGGAGTTCAGTGTCTTTCTCTTACGATCTGTTAGAGTTCTATAGTCCTCCTGTTACAGAATTTGGCTAGAACTGTGATGACTTATTCCTATGTCCACCTTCACTGTTAGAATGTAAATTCCACTAGGTAAGGCCTTGTTTCGTCCTAGAAGAACTTTACATTCTATTCTATTCTTTTTTTTTTTTCAAGAAAGAGTGAAAGATCAGGGGAGAGAGACAAGGAGGAGGGAGAGAAAATCCCAAGCAGGCTCTGTGCTGGGTGTGGGCCTTAAGAGGTCCATGAGATCATGACCTGACCCAAAATCAAGAGTCAGATGCTCAACCAATGGAGCCACTCAGGCTCCTCAAGAACTTTATATTCTAATGTTTGTTCCATTGCCCAAAAATGTTTTTTTTTTGAGTCAACCAAGATGATTATTATAATGGAATTATGAAGGTCTAAAATCAGATTCCTGGGTGGCAGTCTGCTTAGGAAGCTCAGAGATAGTTGAGGGAGACAGTGGGATTGTTTCCAGGCTAGTGGTTGGCTATTTTTGCATAAAGGAAGATCACAGTAGTCATCACTGGAGAAATTCCTTTCAAGAAATTGCTTCCATATGTCAGAAACAGATACAGCAACAACTACTACCATTATGTATTAACAATAATGTGTATAACATTTGATGGAATGTAAAGTGTTTTTCACATATTTGTTATGTCATTTGATCCTAATAACAATGCTGAAAAACAAGGATTCCTTTTTATTCCATTTTGAAGGTGAGATAAGTGCCCCTGGAACAGATTTCATTCATTGAATGCAATTTTGGGTGTATGCCCTGAGCTGGTTCCTGCAACATAGGAAAGTGAAGAAGATAGATCTTATCCCAGGCTACATGACATTATAATGGGGAAGACATAAACTGAAAAATTAATTACACAATTATGTGTTTAATTACAATCTTGTTTAGTGCTATGTAGAGTAAAGTACACAGTTGTGTGCACAAGAAAGACAGCAGGGACCGGTGGACCAGACTTGGTGTGAAATGTTAGCAAAGATGCCTTGAGAGAGTGATGAGTCTATTGAGATAAAAGGGTGAGGAGGAGTTAGGTGGTGAAGAGGGAAAGAGGAACCAGTGTGTGGGAAGGAGCTTTGTGGGATTTCCTTGAGTAGCTGAAGGAAGTGTCAGAAGCCCTGGGACAATGCTGTGGGGGAGACAGAACAAGCACCTGGGGAAAGCCCATTTCTTCTGACAGTCAGTCACTGGGGATACATAGATGCAAAAAAAAAAAAAAAATCCAGGGATTTCTGAATTTTTAAAAATATTTATTTATTTTTTTGAGATAGAGATAGACAGAGGACAAGAAGGGGAAGGGCAGAGAGAGTGAGGAAGATACAGAATCTGAAGCAGGCTCCAGGCTCTGAGCCATCAGCACAGAGACTGACGTGGCGTCTGAACCCATGAATCATGAGATCTTGACCTGAGCTGTAGTGAGACGCCCAAATGACTGAGCCACCCAGGCACCCCAGATCCAGGGATTTTTGTAGTAAGAAACACTGAAGCGCTTACTTCTTTTGAAGTAAGAAGGCTGTTGGGCTTGTCCTTTACTACAATTTCAAGCAACGGCTTTGAGGAAAAATGACTTAAAAAAAAAGGAAAAGTGAGTTGGGTGTAAAAAGCAACCTCGTATCTGAGATAACGCAAAGCATCAAACATTTTCAGATTTCAGACACCTTAACACATTTAAAGATTTTTTTATTTACAACCCTCTTCCATGGTTGTTAAAGCTGATCCTGAGCTGGGCCGTCTGAGTTTTCCTCCCCATTGAGTTTCTTTGTGGGGCGTTTCCTCCAGGTTCTCCCAAGCCTGGTTGAAGGTGGCAGAAAACTGTGAACATTCCCAGCCTCATTTTAACTAAATTAACTCGACTTACAACCTCTGTGTCAGCGAACAATGAAAGCTTACCACCGAACATATGAAACAAAAATGAAATTAGCCAGCAGTAGGAAACTACAAACAGCTGAGGCATTCAATTGTTAGCCATTTGAAGGATTAACTTCTAAATCATGTAGAGCTCCCTTGGTAGTTTAGCTAGTTGGGCACTCAAGGGTATATAAAAACACACTTTAAAGTAGAAATGTATTTCTTCACCTATAAAATAGAGATTTACTGGCAGGTTGTGATATTATTAATACTGGATTTCCTTGCCTTGGCCCGTGAGCTTAATCATATTTTCTTTTGCTTTCCTCGCTTTGTAGCCTTGCATTGGGTTTCAAAACAGATACCGTAGAATCGACTATGTCCTGAGTCAAGTAGGGCATCACTATCTTGGGTGGCTGCTGTTGAATTATCTAAAAATATCTCTCTAGTTCTCTGGATTTCTACTCTTGTCCTGAGCTATTGTTTTGTGCACTCCAGATTTACACAGCTCATTGAATATTCAGCCAGGCTTAAAGATTTTATTTGATGGTTATTTCAATAATAATTATGGAGGCTGCCAAACTCTCCTTACCCTGTTAAAAAACAAACAAAAATTAAACCTGCCATCATAACACAATAAAATCACAATGGTAAGATGTTTTCATGATATCTTAAAATTCAGTGTGGTGTTTCTTGGTAGACCTATTCAGAATGTATAGCCAAAACAACTCAATTAATGGTCATCACTACAAATTATTTTTATACATTTCAACAACTTTTGTCAAGAACCCATGAGCTTTTCGTAAAAGAAAGTTGTCGTCTTGGATCTTAATATTTCATTAAATATTAAGTCCACCAGTTCACCTATGTAAGTGTTTATTCAATTGGGGGGTAATTGAATAATAAGGATTGATGAATTTTAGGTGCTTTTCTTTTTTAAACCAAGGTTAGAAGGCAGCTGGTTGAGACTTTTGTGAGCCTTTTAAATGTGTTTCCCATTATCCGAGTCTCTTCTCTATATATCTGTATTTTCCCCATTCTCAAATCAGTTTCAGGAAAGATCCACAAACTGGCATGTCTCTCTCTTTTTTCTTTTTATTTAAAGGGGCTGAAGTGAAAGGCACCAAAAAAAAAAAAAAAAGTGGAATCACCAAGAAAACCCTAAACAAATAAAGTGCAAACACAGAGTGACAAGCACACTCAGACCCTGGATTGGTTATGGATGAGACGACAAGTATATGATGAAATTAATGACCCTCTGTCAACTTTTTAGATCTCACTTTTAAAGAGAATGGACCAAAAATCAATAGCCCCCAAACCACCAGTACTCCAGTGAACCAGTCTTTCATTTATCTTGCTGTTGGCACTCAGATAGAAATGCAGCCAAGCACAGCACAGAGCCTTCACTGGGAGTCATCATCACAGGCAATGTTTGAGCACCCCAGTTAAGGGTCAAAGGTGTGCACCAAGGCTCCATTGAGAAGGACCCATTTCTAAAAACCAATACTGGTATTCACTTTATTTGACAATATCATATTCACTTTATTTAGCTGGAAGCCCATTTGGTATATGCATATCAAGTGTCTTGGCTTTTGAAAGTTACCTGTTAGACTGATGGATTCCCAGCTTACAAATAGCAGTAGATGCTAGAGATTCTACTCTACTCCTGTTTTATACCTTGATTCTTCACATATTATAACTCAAGTGTTCAGTTGTATTCAATTTACAACTTTTAAAGATGCAAGTTTGTACAGACATGTGCTTTTATACTATGACTGCATTCTAGTCCCTAACTAATGTTGTTTTTGAAGACCTTTTCTTACAAGAGGATCACATAAAGTATAGAGATTATATGCAGAATATTATGAGCTCAGACCCAGAGGATCAAGATAGATTCTGTAATTAAGTAAAGGGAGAAAACATTTACAGTGCCAGATGAGTTGTAATTGAGCTTGTAATTTTTATGGGTATTCTTAAAAGTAATCATTTATCTCCAAGACTGAATTTCCTAGAAATAAAATCGGTTAGTATATCATGAGGCTTTTCCTACAGTGAGAAAGCCATATTAAAATGTGAAAGATAAATTAATCCAAACCGAGTGTTCAATAGCACTGTTAACAGCTGAGGCCAAAGTGAAATGAAATGATGTCATTATGTTAAAATGGATGTCAACACACAGAGAAAAAATCAGTGTAAAACCAGAGAGATCACATTTTGATGATAATCTAAGACAAGCAAAGTGCTGGCCATTTATCTGGCATTGTCCAAATGGAATCTAATCAATGATTGTCTTTAAGCTTTTTATTTTATTTATATAACAGACACTTATAGAGAGCTTACTATGTGCAGTCACTGTTCTGAGCACTTTACACATAATGATTCTTTTAATCTTCATGACAATACCAGGAAGTATGTATTATTATTATTTTACAGATGTGGAAACTAAGGCACAGGGAGGTTATGTAACTCATCCAAGGGCACACGGCTAACTAGTGGCAAAGCTGGGATTGAAGTCCAGGCAGTCTGGCCCCAGAATTCAAGTTTGTAATTTTTAAAAAAGACTGCCTCAAAAAATGAAAGAACGTAAAATATTAGAGGGAACTTAAAATAGCACGAATGGATAGATAAGAAGAGCTTAAACCAGGAAATTTGTTACTAATGTGTTTATTTTTGCTTCTGATTCTAATATAATCAATCACTTTGTTGTAAGATTTTTAAAGGAAAAAAAAGCTCTTCAATATAAAAAGGTGAATTAAGGAAACATTTTCAAAATTTTTAATATCACATATATTTGACATTGATCTCTGGAGCCTGATATAGTGACAGTAAGGCAGAAGAAATCTGTGAGCATTTCTTTAAAGTTTTGCTATTTAATGTTTGATTTCTTACTGGCAGAGACAAATCTTGAATACTCTCAGCATAGACAAAGGTTTGCTGATTAGGACTGTGAACAGAGATAGAGCTGCTTTCTCTCTCACTTAGCTGAATGGGATATCTGTGACAGAGGGAAACAACTGTATGTAATAAATCGGTACAGAAGTAAAGGTACCATTTTAAGGGACGCATATGGTCATAAAGCCCAATAGATTTAAATGAATAATACAGTAATCCCTCAGTTTCCTGGAGAATTTCCCCCACATTTCCTCACCTAATACCCTTCTAACTTGCTGCTTCTAATTCAATGAGAATTAGAAAAAGCAGAGAAAGCATGGGGAAATGAAAGAAGTCAATGAATGAGGGCCCCATGTGCTTTTGGATAATCAGAGCATGTGAAACATTGACTGGCAGGACATCCTGACGGACAACCAGCATACATTTTGGGTAGTGGCTTGAGATTTTCTTTTGTTTCGGATTCAGCGAAGGATATTGCTCGTTATGAAGGCTCTTGTGAAGATGTGCTTTGCATTTAAGTGCATATGCCAGATGCAGTGTAATTTTATACACTAAAATTTAGCAGAAAACTCTTTGATATGTCTTCAAAACAAAATGTTCCCAGTGTCTCAATTATTTGTTTTGGAAATGTTAGCAAAATCCTCAGTGTCCACTGATAACATGCACATGTGGGAGAACACTTGCAAAAGTCCGATCTCGTTTGATTGCTGGAGGAATGTCATTATCTCGGATGTGCAGCCTCGGACATCCATCGCGCCACTGCTCTTCAGGCTGCCCTGTGGGCAGGTGGGTCTTCTCTGCCTTTCTCACGTTATGGGTGCCTCTCAACAAGCTTCGTTGAGAAATTTCCCAGATTGAGGAGGGGGTATAGAAATGATCACCAGTTTCAGAAAAACAAGTATGAAGAAGATATTTTCACATTACATATTTTTTCAATTCTCCTAATAAAATGGAACTTACAGATATAATTGGCCTGTGCTTGGTGCCTGACACCATGACAGTGAAGACACAAACTGCCATTTAAGAGGAAATGGAGGGCAGCCTATTGCACTTTCCCGGCTATCTTTAGCTGCAAGGACAATTGCAGAAGTTAGAAAATTTAAATATGTCACTTGATACATAGATAGTTAGGGTTTCGCTATCAAAGCAGAATGAGTTAAAGAAAATTTCTGGGGTGGCTAAATCATCTAAATAAAAGGTTTAAATATATTTGGGGATGACCTTAGAGTTTAAAAGAGAATTATTGTCTTATTTTTATTGTGTTCCTACTTATGTGCTGATGGAGGCTCATCTCTCTGGAGGCAGACTCTTAACTCCTGGTTCATTTTATCCTTTAAGTAGAGATGACACTCACCTGCTTAAATATCTCAACAGTCTTAGCTAAACCAGATGGCAAACTCCATTTTGTACACTTTTTCACTTGAAATCACTAACTTAGCCATTACAAATTAATCTTTAAAACAAACCATCTGAACAACAAACTGAGTATGCCCAGGGAACAGATGGAGTTTTCATGTTTTCACATGAGCATCAAGCTAATATCTGTGCAAGATGAATGATGCTGCACAGGGATCTGTGCCTAATCTCCCCATTTCCCAGTAGGGTGGCTTCTTATTCGGTGCCCCGTGCCTGGGAATGGGAATTCATTTCCTTACACGTAAATTGCATGCAAAATTACATGTGTGTGTTATTTTGTATGCCCATAGACACATAACTGTGTGCCCACAATGTCCATGAAGTATTTGAACTGACCATTTGTCCAAGTACTCTATTGGCTTATATGATGAAAATGAGCTTTTGTGCCTACCAACTGGAAATAGTCTCTGCTCTATTGAACTGGGCTTCGAAAACTAGTACCTTATATCTCAGCTTCTGATTTGTTAAATAAAAAGTCAGTGCATGTGTTAACACCTGGGCATGTTGTTGAGTTTACTTTCCCCCACCCCCGAGATTTCATGAAAGGTAGTTTAGGCACTGGAAAATTTTGTTTTTAAGAACATTTTTCAAAATAATATTTCTATTAGATCCTAGAATGTAAACTATATTTGCATTTGGCACAGGCCCTTACAAATAAAGAATACCTTTACAGCATTCTTTATGGAAGCAAGATAATTTGTTGAACTTGAGAGAGTAAAAAGAAACAAACCCTCAAACCACTATTCAATACTATTCCCAGTCGTTTGTAAGGATATCTTTCCAGCATGATATGGATAAATAAAATCAACACATCAGAAAAATTTGTACTTTTTTTCTACATTAAGCCAAATAGGCAAACTAACTGACTTAAGTACCATTGCAGGAATTTCAAGAAACACGTGCGAAGCGTCTACTATGAGTCAGGCCCTGTAGTAGAGGCTTGATATACAGTGATGTACAATCAAAAGCCTCCCACTCTCTGCTCTTGAGGAACTGTTGCCTTCTTTTCCCTCTCCCACCTGCTGGCAGAGATGGGAAGAGCCCTAAGTGAAAACATCTGGCTGTCTGACATTAAGCCCGTCATTCAGTACGTGTGCAATTTTCTCATCAACAGCTTTGTATTTTGGTGTAAGAATAAAATGGTATCAATATAATGCTTGAAATCTGGCACGTTGAGCTGCTACCTGTTGATTGAAAGTCTGTCCAAATGAACAGGCTCTCACCGGTGTCATGACTGCTTCCCTTGGCTGGAGGATTTAGTTGTTTGTGGAACTAGTCTCTCCCTGGGTCTCTGGATTCATAGCCAATCTATTCGAAGTTGTGCTCTTTGTGCATTGGAAAGCCACCAGGGCTTGGTGATTGAGAGCCAAATTACATGCTCTGATAGTGAATTTGGAGAGGGAAAACAAAGCTTCATAAGAAAGGTAGAGTAAGAAGGTAGCGCTGCTACAAAAGTACCACTTCACCATGGATGTGACCATAGAGGAGGTAAAGGCCTGGCCTGAAGCCAACTCACCAGGCTTCCTACTCCCCTCATTCATCTGGAAGGTCTTCAGAATTAGCTTCAGAATTCACTTCCCATAGGAAACCTTAAATCTTGCCCCTTTTTAAAAGAGTTAAAGAGGGGCGCCTGGGTGGCTCAGTTGGTTAAGTGTCCGACTTCGGTTCGGGTCATGATCTCACGGTTCGTGGGTTCGAGCCCCATGTTGGGCTCTGTGCTGCCAGCTAGCTCAGAGCCTGGAGTCTGCTTCAGATTCTGTATCTCCCTCTCTCTCTGGCCCTCCCCTGCTCACACTGTCTCTCTCTCTCTCTCTCAGAAATAAAAAAAAAAAAACATTAAAAAAAGTTAAAAGAATTAAAGCGCTCCCTTACCAGCCATAAGTTCCTAGCTACTGTTACATTTGTACCCACAGACAGCTGTGATTAATTTATATACTATCCCTTCCAAAATTCTATCTTTTAAAATAGAGAGCAATATTTTGTTCTTGTTCAGCTGTGCTTTTTAGACCTGTGTGAGCTTATCCAGTATTTCTGGTAAAAGCACCGCAGTGGGAACCTGTAAACCTGAGTCTTTCATTGCTCTCTACTGGCTAAAAGACCTTGGCCAAATTGCTGAAGACCTAAAGCTCACTTTTCTCATTTGTAAAATAAAGATTCGAGATAAGCGGAGCCACAGATTTCTTTGCAGTCCTCAAATTCTAGGGTCTCCCAAACTTAGCCATGGGTGTCAGTTGATGTTTTTGACCCTCTTCTTATTTAGTCTCTGTGTTGGCTAGCCTCTTCTATCATGCTAATCTCTCCCATTTACCCTGTTAGCTATTGACAAAACTGGACCCATGGAATCTGTGATGGACTGCTCTTGGTGGGAGATGGGGAGGGAGTGCAGTGTGAATTGGTATTTAGTCAGTGTTTTGCAATGCAATTGAATCCACCCTCAGTGAAGTTTGCTCTACTTTGGGAGGGCAAAAGCCAAGTCTTACCACGTAAAATAATAAATGTGTTTCAGATAACACATCCTTGCACTTCTTTTCTAGAATAATTGGAACGTTCATACAAATAGATTCAATCTCCTTGTAGTTTATTTGCCTCTCTTATGAACGACTTATAAACATGTCCATGCCATTTAATCTTCCTGATTCTCAGTTTGTAAAATGAGGGTGTTGAACTCTACGATCTCTAAGGTCTTTTCCAAGTCTGAAATTCTATGACCCCATACTTCCATTGTTTAGACAAAAAATAGGTCTGTTCTGAAATGTTCTGTTTTAGGCAGCAATCCAAATGGACTTTTTAAGAATTCACATAAGAAAAAAAATATTCTCACATAGAGTTCTATAGGATGAAGAGAGGGCCCATTCAGTACTTGTTTGCTCTCTGTGGGAAAGCTATTCTTTTTTTTTTCCTCTTTGAACAATATAAGGAAACAACTTATCTTTTACGATTTTTGGATTCAGTTCATGGAGGGTGTCGGTATTGTCTGGTGTTCCCAATGGGGACGTGGGAGTCAGAGATCCCAGGACTCGTTCCCAGCTTTTCTGCTCCTTGTGTGACCTTCGGAGGCCATGAAACGGCTCTTATGACTCAGTTTATCTGCCTGAGAAATTGGGTTCCTACTTTTTTTTTTCACCACAGGAGAAACCTAAAGTTTTTGGAAGAGGTTTACAGTAGTCTAAAGGGTTAAAGTGATCAGCTTTGGTCTTTGGGAGCACATGGGCATCCCGGTCTCAGATGCCTTCTCTGCTGCCTCGTACCAGTAGCTTTTGCACAAATAGTAAAGGATAGAGCATCACAGGCCTAATGCAAGAATTCAATCCAAATACATAGTCTGCACAGGAGGTGACCCCTAGTACACTTGAGAACAGATTTGCTAAATAAAGTATTAATAAATAAAGTTGCAAGGTAAGCAAATACAGGATATAAGGTGCAGGGGGCTGGGACAAGCACCGAGAGTTTGTTAGAAGCCACCACTTCTACATAACTGGTTAGATCTTAATGACAATGAATCTTAGCTATTGATTAAACTGAGCAAATTCTTCTACATTACTGCAGATCTTTTTCTTTTTTTAATGTTTAATGTTTATTTTTGAGATAGAGACAGAGTGTGAATGGGGGAGAGGCAGAGAGAGGGAGATACAGAATCTGAAGTAGGCTCCAGGCTCTGAGCTGTCAGCACAGAGCCTGACGTGGGGCTCAAACTTGTGGACTGCGACTTCATGACCTGAGCTGAAGTTGGCTGCTTAACCGACTGAGCCACCTGGGCACCCCTACTGTAGATATTTTCAATAACCACCGAAAATCTATATTATCTCCCTATATTATCTAGCCAATTTTTCAGATAAAGCACTTAACAAAGTATAAACCAGTATGACAAACTTAAAGGTAATTTTACTGATCGTTCAAAATTAATATGAACCCAGTGAAATTTTACTAGTTGTCAGAAACTTGACACAATGTAGGTCTTCCTAAAATCTCATGTCTACTGGAAAACTAAGGTTGCCTGTAGTTTCCCAGTGACACTGCTTGATTCAGAAAGAGTCAGTTTGTCAGTTTCAAATCAATCCTTCAAACTGCTCCACAAAATACCAGGTCAGGAAAATAATTATGGCTTGAGGAGGAATCACTCAATTATGTTTTACGATCTAACTATAACAGTGAATCAACTCCTAAGAATAAGAGTACAGTTTGGTGGGCATTACATCGGTAAACATGAAGAGCACTCAGATTTCCCAAGCAAATGTGGAAACGTGCAAAGCTCTAAAGCAACCTTCCCAGCGCTGGTAGAAACAGTCATTTTGGATATGTACTCCTTTGGCTTTTGTGGAAGGGAATCAAGTCATCATTCAGACATGTTTAAATGCTGCACTTGAGCTACTTTTTTAAGAGGCGAAGACGTGCTGGAGTTGCACCACGATTCATCATACTAAACTTCATTTGGTGGAAACATTACAAGGGAATAGGTTCTCAGTCTCCTAGGAAGTGCCTGGCTCTACATTACTTCCCAATCGCCCTACTCGCCACTGCCCCTTTATTTCTTTGTAGCCTGTACCCTTCGTACAGTGTGCGGCTACGTATGGACCAGAGGCCCCCATCCTGTGAAAAATTCAGATGGCTATAGTAGTAATCAAAAATACCAATAAAGTGTCACGGTCCTCGCTAGTGATGTGGGATGGCGGGTGAGTGAGATATAAAAATGAATCATGAGGCGAGACATGATTGCTGCTCAGGCAACCATTTCCAAATGTGAGTGCACCCAGGTTGCATAAATGGTTCGGAATATTCTCCGTTAGGCCAAAAGGCTTGCAGATAACGGCGTTAACTCATCAGGCTCCGAGGCCCCCAGGGACCTGGGAGGCAGAAGAGTTGTTGCTCAAGTGGTTGAGCCGAAAACATTTGTATCTGGGTCCTGTTGGGTAAGTGGCATCTGCTGACAGGAACTGCTCGGTGTAAAGTTGGTTTTAAAAAATAAGCACCACCACCCTATATGTTTAATACAGGAAGCTGTCTGAGGTGTAAAGAATGGTTAAGTAAATGAGTAGGGTACCATTAATCTTGGTTTGTTTCAGCACTACATCTTTAGCAATTGAAGGGGGGGTGTGTGGAGCAAAAGACCTGCTCCTAGCTCATAACCTGAGTGTTAAAACTGATGTCCTTCCCATTAGGGCCTGTAAACTCATTAGCACATGGCAATTTATCCTCTTTTATTTCTTCTCAATTATCCTATCATCCATTGTATCTGGGTCTGATTACCCTTTCCCAGAGTCAAACGTTATCTTGTAAATCATTTGCTTTCAGTCCAAGCCTGCCATTGCATTGCCCGGGATTTGCTTAGGCAGGTAATAAATCAATTAGCATTAAACTTGTGGTGTCATCTATTTTCTTTCCTCATGGTTGGAAAAAGGAACACCTGAAAACCTAGCTTGGGTTACATCACATTTCCGTGCACGCTTTTGAACAATACAGAGACATTGGCTCTTATTCGAGGAGGTGGAAAGATGAGGGAAAACCAAACAAGGAATCTAAGTCCACAGTGTGCCTGCAAGCCTGATGGCATCACAGGTATGGGGCCCTCGTATTTCAGAGGTGACACTTTTAGTAATAATTGGGAACATCTATTATTCAAACATGGGCATCAGAGATTCTGTTTAAGGGGATAGTCTCATTTTTATGTCCAAAACACAATTATGGAGCCAAGAGGAAGACTGTGGTTTCATTTTTTTCCTATTATTCTTTCATGTATCTTCTGCTTCTCTGCACACGTACAAATTGGTCTCATATAATGAGATAAGAGGAGCCAAGTGGTGTTTAGGTCATTGTCCTCGTCCCTCCCCTTATCTTCCAAAGGGTATCCCTTCTCCTTTGGGTACTATACTAATTTACTTATTCATTTTATCTTCATGCCCTGGATCTAGTTTTCAATCCTTTGGCTGACATTCCGCACAGAGAGTCCAACCAAACAATTGTTAGCTCAAAAGTAAGCCCTATGAGCTCCTAGATTAACAAGAACAAAAAATTCCCCTTGGCTTTCTCAACAACCAGAAGCCTCTCCCTAGTGATGCTCCTAGTTATATGGGCTATAAAATAGTGAGATCCTTGCCTCTTGGTTGGAGAAAGAGGTGCCCGGAAGGGACTGTCAGACACGTGGCAGGGCCCCATGAGGGGAACTGCTTCCAGCTGTGGGGAACAGTGGTCGAGCCATGAACAGCGCTGAAGCACGACTCGATTGGAGGGACTGGAGGGCAATTAATAATGTTTGGTTCTGGATCTGACTGCTTGGACAGCAGACAGCTCGGCTCCCTGGATGTGCTTTCCTCTCCCGCTGGCAATCTGCCCCACGTCAAGTCCTCCTGCCTCCTCCCTGTCATTCTTCTGGTTCAGTCCTTAGGTTTTCACACTGCAAAAGTATACTCACAGAAAAAACGCATGGACTCTTCTTCCCATGGTCGAAGGAAGAATACTAATTCAGTATTCTAATTTGTTTATTACTAGTACTGGTTACACTTTCAGTGCATAATATTATGGTGGGCAAGGGTCCAAGAGAATCAAGTAGCCATGTGGTTCCATCCTTACATAGGAGCTGATGGAAACACTCAGGAATGGTGTGAAGCCCTTCTCCCAGAGCAGAGAATTTGAATCATGGGGTGGGGCTTGGTAAAATGCAGATTCTGATTTAGGAGGTCTGCAAAATTCTGCATTTCTAACAAGCTCCGAGGTAGCGAGGTAGCGTAGATGCTAAAAGCCCATGGTGCTTTATATTTTCTTTCTTTCTTTTTTTTTTTTTTCTAAACAGGATTTACTTTTCACCCTATTAGAGCCACTTACAAATGCATCCTACTAGGATGTGCTCCTACAAGGTACCAAGTTCTGTGCAAACAGGCCATGACTGCCTTGGTGAATAGATAATGATTAATGCATTAGTTTGGCAAATAGGAGGTCTGAGATCTAAACCTACTTCTTCTGCAGAAAACTAGTTTTGTGACACTGATCATTTCTACTGAAATCCCTTGGATCTATATTCTCTGCAGTGAGGGGGTGTGAACTAGATTTTGGGTATTATTTAAGTAAGGGTAGGAATGAGGGAGGAAATGTGAAGGAGGGAAAGAGTCATGTAGGGATTGTAGAGAATCCAGGAATGGTTGTGATATTTAAATAGAGATCCCCCTCTTGTGTCCCTGCTGGGGCAGGGATCCTGTGTTTCCATAGCTTATAACTTCTAAGAAGTGGGAAAATATGGGTTTGTGTTAATGTGAAATCTTTTCATGTTTAAATGCCGACAAGTAAAATGAGTTTTGTCTTGTTTTGTTTAGAGAGAGAGAGAGAGTGTGCACACAAGCAGGGGGAGTGGCAGAGGGAGAGAGATCATTTCAAGCAGACTCTGTGCCCAGTGCAGAGCCTGATGAGAGGCGTTTGGTCTCACGGCCGTGGGATCATGACCTGAGCAAAAATCAAGAGTCAGACGTATAACTGACTGAGCCACCCATGCACCCCAAAATGAGCTTTTCTAAAAGGAGGAGAAACACAGGGAATGACATAAAACACTTCTGTAGGCCAAAGACAGCCCACAGAGCACCAGTTTGCGGACCCTGGCCTGGACCAGGCTCGTGAGCTTTCCTCCAGCAAACACATACGAACTATGCTCACAAACATTGGTCAGGCCAAGCCAATGAGAGCAGCGTTCAAGATGGACCAACCAGGGGTGCCTGGGTGGCTTAGTCGGTTAAGCGTCCGACTTTCGCTTAGGTCATGATCTCACGGTTCATGGGTTCGAGCCCCGCGTCGGGCTCTGTGCTGACTGTCAGCTCAGAGCCTGGAGCCTGTTTCGGAGTCTGTGTCTCCCTCTCTCTCTGACCCTCCCCTGCTCACGCTGTCTCTCTCTCTCTCCTAGAAATAAAAAAATAAAAAAAAAAAAAAAAAAAAAAAGATGGACAAACCAAACCAGCTGTAAGGGTAGAGTGGAGGTGGCCAATGTTTCAGCGCTCTGGGTTTTCCTGACTGGGGCTGCACGCTCAGCAGATTATGGGGGAAGGGGGTGGTGGTGGTGTATGTCCTGCCCATGACTTATATTTGGGCTTGTGTGTGTCTCTGGTTCTGGAAGTTGCCAGGTATGCTTCTGGCTTTTGAGGAGCCATACTTACCTGTGAAACGCTCAGGAATCCGAAGAGTCTTTTCATAGAGATGTTCATCGCTAGATAAGGTTGGGTGGCAGCTCGCCAGTCGCAGAGCCAAGATCTTTACCTTTAACTTCTAAGACCCCTTTAACAGAAACCGCCTGTTCAGTTGTCAAGGTTTTTTCATGGACTCAAGTGCCATTACTTGAGCCCTGACCCAAGACCATCACAGTTTTCCCAGAGGTGGCTCCAGATAAATGAGGAGACACCTATTACACTGGCATGATCGCGAACATCCCTAAATTGCTGGGCGCGGGGCAGATGTTTGCATAACTTTAGATGGTTTGCAGAAGGGAATTCAAAGTCAAACAAAGAATATTGTACGAGCTCTATCTTTGACAGTTGTTCACAATAGGTCTATAGTCATCATCATTTTCTGATGTTCGGTTTTCCTGACTTGAGTTCCCTGGAGCTAACCTTATAACAACACTTAGCTCATTTAAAATTCTTTTTTTTTCACCCCTCTTCAGTTGTGTAATTGTTCCATTCACATTATGGAGATGTGTCATGTCCTGACTTTTATATCCTGGAAAACATGTAGTAAGTCAAACTTGTCCAGACATGATGACACCACATAGACATGGCAGATTGTAAGAGGAGACAAATGGTTTAGGCTTAGATGTGAGACAAAAACTGGGGTTACTGGCAAGCATTAAATATTTATAAAGCAGCCAATCTTTGGTACACATCAGGGAGTGTTTCCGCGTGAGGCATGTCAGGCTTTATAATTAGTTATGGGACTTACTATTATTTGGGTTTTTGCCATGCTGTTTTCTGCCTAGGAAGGGCCATTATTTTAATAGGTAATAAGAAGAAAGAAATATTGTTTGGAAAAGTGGTAGCTTTTCATTTTTTTGAACTTTTGAATAATAATTTATGCTATGGACTCAGTCTAGTAGTGCCTTTGAATTTTCTTTATCATCATATTTTCAAGGACCAGTTTACAGGAAATAAGATTGTGACCTTCAGTGTAGGATAAAAATAATTCTAAATTCAAGAATCTTCATGATGTCTCTCTTAAAGCTTCTTGGTCCATAAAGAATAACAAAAGCAAAAATGAAAACACCACTGAAACAAAACCAGGCTCCCATTTGCTTCTGACAAATCACCATATTTTGACTATTAGCAGAAATAGGCTTATTAATACTTATGGCATTTGTAAATACAATTAAGAAAGACTTTCCTTTTCTGAAAGAGAGTTGTTACGCTACAACCATAAGTTGCTATAATTCTTGAGGGAGAGGGGAAAAAAAAGACCCCAAACCCCTCAAACCTTAATAAAAGTTCCCAGCAAAACCATTAGGGATTTCAATTATGAAGCTGTTCTCAAGACTCTTGTAAAGGTTATTTGTTGAACAATTTCTCTCTCACGGTGTATGACAAATTACTCGCTTGGCACCATAAATGATGCCCAGGCCCTTTAATTAGAATATAGCACTCGATATCTTTAAGACCTTCTAACATTCCGTAGTTAATGTTATTCCTCATATGCCTTTCCAAGGAGATGTGGACTTGTTCATGGAGTCCAAATGGGTGATGGGGAAGGGTGGACAGGGACATCTGCACGGGGCTGGGAATATCCAGAAGCTACACAAAGAAAGGGAGGCTCTGACCCCCAACAAGTTTTGATTGCAAAGGCGACTCTGATAACAGAGTTTTTTATTATCCATTGCTTTTAGCCTTATTTACCATCAGGCTCTCTTGCCACAAGCATGCTTTTTAGTTCTGACAGCCCTGACTTATGGCCATTGTGGGATCCTATCTCATTAACTGAAATGGGAGAATAAAACATCAAACAATCATAAAAATAATTTGGCACTGTGAAACCACTTAGGAGCAGCTGTCAAACAGGTTGGAAGATAAACTTCTAAATAAAAAGAATAGAGAGAGCTGCAGTGTCCTGCCATATGCTTCCTCGGCATCACAGACTCCTTAATAATATGAAGTGCCTGTGTTTATGCAGAATAGTCCAGACACTCCATATATGATATTGATTATGCCTTAACCCCAATTTAGTAAAGACCTACTCCTCCTTTTCCTAATCAGATATTGCAGAAGCAGTTTACTGAAGGAAAAAAAAAATGTCCCTAATGCCAAGCCATATTTTATCTGCGAAGGCTGTGGTGGGAGATAGGGCTTTGTCTTGCCTGTCATTGTGGCTTGGAGCCCAGTTTTAGGACAGCCAGGCCCCTCTGGGGCTCTTCTCCAGCAGTTTCCATCCAGCGATTCAAAAACATACATCTTTATCAAGCTGTTGTTGTCAGACAACATTAGATAATTAATAGGCCATTTGTCAGCCTGCACAAAACATGTTAAAATCCCAAACACAATCAGGATAAATATAGTTGCTTGCTCTCTGAAGGCTTTTTGTTCTGTCATGCAGGCATTGCAGGCAGATATTTGCTATTAAACGAGACTCATTATTAATCACATCTAATGTTAATTAATTAACCGCCTCTGTGTATTGGGGGCTCTCTGTGACTTTCAATTGTTTTAAGGAGCTAATTGGTAACTTAGCAGTTTACATCTAAGTTACTATTTTTCATTTCATTCATGTCAGGATTTTCCTGGGTGAAATATATTTATTTGCATTTGAGAAATATCCCATAAAAAGGCAGTATTTAGGAGTCTGTAGAGAAGTATGTGAGAAATGATAAAGGGAATGAAAGCCATAGAAAAGTAGGTACCCGCCTCTGTTTTTTCTTAGGCTTAGCTAGGTTATTAAAAATAATTTGGTTTTTATATTGTTTTGCAAACCTCACAGAAGAAATGGAAATACTCAAATGTGATTTTTAGTAGATGATGAAAATAGGAATGATAAGCAGGCTTCGCCAAGCAAATGCAGTATTTTGATATTGATTGGTCGATTGATTCATTCAACAAATACATGGAAGTATGGATAGTCAATTATTGGTCAGTTCCAGGTCCTCTGGGGAACCTGGCCTCTCTAAAGCCAGCGTAGAGCTGAGTTTTAGTTGTTTCCAATTGTGAGCTACTGAAAAGGAGGGACTTGACCTCCTTAATACACGTCCCTTTTCTGTTTCCTTACATGGTAGATGCCCAGTTGATATTCCTTCAACTGAGTTAACTAAATTCAAATACAACGCAAATGTCTTCAAAATTCTGATCTACTCGCAAAGGAGGGTGGCTGATGTGGTTAAAGAAACAGTCATAACATTGACTCATCGTACGTTCATGCAGCAAGGTTGCCGTTTGTCAATGGCTTTCCCACCTTAACTTATTTAATTTTTTGAGTTGTTACATCATTCCTGTTCTGCAAATGAGGAAGAGGTCGGTGATTCTTAATTAGACTGCAGCTTGACCTTTAGCACCTGGTCTTCGATGAAAGCAGCTTTGCTTGGTGGCCTCCCCGGCCGCAGCTGTGTAGCTGGACGTGGGGCGTGAGTCGTGGTGACGTGGCTTACCCAAAGCATCTGACCCTATTGATCAATTCCTGTTGGAAGCTTTGATTTATTCAAAGATTTTATTATTGATAACTATTATTTGAGAACGTCCACCCTAAGGGGTCATAGACATAAAGAAGCATTACTAGACTTTAGTACTTTGAGAAGAGAAAGTATTTTAAGACTTTGTGACATGAGCAGGGAAGCAGATATAAGGGAAAAAAGTGGTTCTTCATCTTTGTGCTTCAAAAGTTTTAGTTAACGATAGGGATTTATGCTTCATTAGTCAAATCATGTCTATTTTAAACAAGCTTACAGGGATTTTTTCCACATCTATTTTCCACATTTTATCTTTGAGATATATATATATATATTATAATCTATTTATTTTATTTTTGAGAGAGAGGGGTAGGGTAGGATGGGGTGGGGACAGAGGACCCAAACCAGGCTCTGTACTGACAGCAGACAGCCCAATGTGGGGCTCGAACTTACAAACCATGAAATCATGACCTGAGCCAAAGTCGGATGCTTAACCAGCTGAGCCACCCAGACTCCCCTATTATGACAATATTTTTAATGTCTTCTATAACTTTTTAATATGTATTTCACTATTTAAGTGCTAAACATTTTGTGCCAACTGGACTTCACATAGAAGTGAAAATCACAAGCGTAATCAATCATACCACACACTAAGGACATCTACATAAAATGGAGCAGGAAAACTATAAAAATGGTAACACTGTTCCACTGCGAGACCTAGAATCTTTTCCTTTACTATCAGGAAACTTATAGAAGTAGGCATGAGAAAGAACCGGGAAATTTGCCATAGCTGATGAAATGAATGGCAGAATACAGGAGACAGTGTTAAACAAACAAACAAACAAACAAACAAACAGATACGTAACCAACAAACCAAAGACCCAATGGTCAAACCACAGTTTTCTACCTGCTTTCCTTTCTCCCTAAACTACCGGAAGCCTACTCATGGCTGAGAGGGTATTTTTGTAGTGTGTATCCTTATTTATTTTTATAAGTAGAATTCCTTATATGTGTAGCCAAGACAGATATTTCTTAGTGCTTTTTAAGTTGAAAGTAAGATGTGGTGCATTTGTGAATGCTAGACTTTGCACTTTTATTTATTTATTGTAAATGTCTCAACTCTAAGGTCCAAATGAGAGACAGAGAGAGAAAGAGAAGTGAGTAATTTTCTCTCCAAACGCATAGCGCATGAAAAGCACACACACACATGCATAGCACAACTGCACAGCTTAAATTGTTTTATCCTTGTTGAAGTGCTCTTGCTGAATTATATGCAGGGTGGGGAAAGGTGATTGGATTGAAAAATGTCCTTTAGTGAGCAAAGATCTAGATTGGAATTTAACTTAAACCAGTCTGAGTGATATTCCAGAGACTTTTATTGCTGGAAATAATATTGAATGGAAAACAGTTACACAAAGTGGAAATATTTTATATCATAGGTTGCCATACTCTAGATTACAATTATATGGTTTTTGAATCCAGTTCCCATTATAAAGCTTGTGAAAGATCCTTTTCTTCTTACACAGATTCTCGGCTTAATTTGTAATAGCAGCTCCTGACACCGCGCTTTTGTGAAAGTCTCAGCTTTTACTCCTTTAAGGTAAACTCAGTGGTACGTGTGTAAGGAAGTGGGGAGATTGGCCATGTTGACTAAAGCCATTATCAGGATCTGTGCCTTTTCCATCCACTCTCTGAAGTACAAAATGAAGGGCCCTTCAGGAGAACACAGCGTGACTTCAACTGTCTCCTTTGGCACCTCCCTTTTTTTTTGTCTTTTTTTTTTTTTTTTCCTGAAGATGTAAGCTGCTGCTGTCTAGAGGGGGAGGAAAAGGTTTTTTTGTAGGGATGTTAATTTCAAGGCTGAGTAGTTTCCAGTCACCAGGCCTTGCTGGAAGTATCGGTCAAGATTTGCCTGGAGGCAGCAGGGGCGCATTTGTCTCACCTGCAAGGAACATGGTCTTGGGAAAATGGCAAGAACTTTCGGCAGGTTTTTTAATTAGCACCTTCGGGTCTTTAGCTTTAGACTGCTTATTTGTTAATTCTCGCTGCGATTGTCTTCCTGGCGCTCTGTGTTTAAAGCATTACATCGTGAACCTCCAGGACAGTCTTCAAAGCTTTCTACTCAAGCGGTCAGCTAGGTTTATATTAGTGTTTTGAGCATGACACACCATTTAGAAACAATATTTGCTTTGGCATAGCTTAAGAACTATAAAATCAAGATACAAGCCAGAAAAAAAATGTTGAAGCCCGAAATGCTGTTTTAGCGGGAAATACTCTTTATTCCCTAGACACAGCAAGGAGCTGCCTCTTGTCCAAATTATGAGTTGTGAAACCCTGTTTCAGAAAGCAAGATTGTTGAAATGTTATTAAGACATAACTTTTCTCCCTAGAGTAGCTTCTTTGTTGTGGAGAGAATAAGGAAAAATAAAGCAGCAGCCGTCTCTCTGTAATATGCTTACAGAGAAGTAAGAAAATTGGAGAGAACAGGCCCCTGAAGTTCGTACCTGTGCTGCAGGCTTTTTGGCCTCAGTTTATCAGACGTCATTAAGAAAAACAAGGATTTCAGTCAATCACGGCTGGTAGTTTGGTTTTATTTCCTTTTTTCTGCTAATATCTCATCTGATATTTATTTACACGCTGCCTCAGACACACATGCATGTTGTTGGATAATGAGGTATTCGACATGGCTTAAAATCCACCCCCGTCCAAATTATTAAGCTATTTCAAAACCAGAAATAATGCTGAGAGAAAATTTGTATTAGCTTGATTGATTATCTTATTTTAATCCATATTAAAGCTTTAAGTCTCTAGGCGTGGCTCTTTACTTCTAACACCTCATAAATTATAGCTATAATGAAGCAGTCATTTATCCTGAGCTGATGATAAATGGCTTGCCCTAGGAGGAACTAAAGAATAGGCAAGTAGATCATTTTCATATTTGGTGAAAACAATATTAAGTACCCAGACCTCAGTGATTGCCCTAATAAATGAATAATCTGAGGTGAGGGGCTTGGCAGTCAGTGTAAAAAATAACCTGAGCTTTCTCTGTCATTTGTCAGGCTTTGCTATGACAGCATGCATTATGGGTAAATGAGCAATCAGCAAGAACTATGTTATGGCTGGGATGTTTTTGAGAAATTTATCATATGCATTGCTTGGTACCTTAAGACCTTAAGGCTTAATGGCTATAGTGCATGACTGCAAGTGAGCACAGTTCCTATTTACCATGGTATGCTTCATTTGTGCTCCATCTCTCACCTTAAAGAAAGGAAAGACCTTTCCCAAATGAGCTTCATTTGGCTTTGTTTTTAAAACTTTAAAGCCTATGTGGATGATGTTCTATCTCTATGTTGACAGCTACTGCTCGTGGTAGATTGGCTTAGGGAAATTTGGGAGAACGGAATTCAAATAAAACTTCAGAGTCAGAAATTTATCAGGATGTGGGGATGCGAGATGGATTCCAGTGTACCTGGAGCCAAATGTATTATGAAAAGTGACATTACCTCCTGATAATACTACTAAATATTTAATGGTATTTAAGAGTTAAATGAGTTTTCCACCCTCCCCTAACCCACCAAACAGTTGATCTCTTTGATTTATGACTGAATCAGAAATGACCAAGAGTGGTTGATTATATAAATGCCTCATTGGAATTATGCAATGTGTTATGACAATATCTGACTCATTATGGTTGGTTGCCATATGTAGTAAAAAATGGAACCAGTATCTGAACTGCTCTTCCCAGGCTGGAGATTTCTCATCCACACTCTTGTCTCCCTACTGTGAAACTCATTATGAAAAATTTGATGAAAGAAAATGTGGCCTTATCAGCAACCTCTGATAATATTCATAATTTACAGGTGACTTTGAAGTTAGGTGCACATCAAATTCAAATTATGGTATTACCTAGTTGGATACGTTTATTCGTTATTTACTCTGACGCCATTTTGCTCCTGTGTAAAATGGTGAAAATGCTATCTTGAAGGGTTGCTGTGTGGAGTAAATGAGATGATATGTAGAAGATGCTTATCATATGATGGACGGTCTATAAATATTCAGTTAGCTCTATGTCATTTTAACCCTCGTCAGGAATCTGAGCACGTTCAATGTTCCAAATGTAGATGGCATTTTAAAAGATACTGTATCAAGGCCAGTCTACTACAGTAGAGCAAGATGCCACTGGGACAGATTCAATGAAAGTCTACTGTGAATCAGGTTCCAATGATGACCTAAATATTTCCTCATCATTGGTCACCAGGACCATTGTAATAATCCCTGATTTTCACCATCTCCTACCTTTCATCTAAGAATTTTCCAGTTATCTTTCTAAAATGTACATCTGATCATGGTCTTGACTCCTAGCCGCCAAATTATTTAGCGTCACAAAAAAGGATTTCCATAATAACATTCAGACCTACCATTTCAGGTTCATATCATGCATCCCCTTTAATACTTATATTCTTTTTAAAAAAAAAAATTTTATGGCTTTATTTTATTTTGAGAGACAGAGACAGAGATGAGGGAGGGGCAGAGAGAGAGGGAGACAGAATCTGAAGCAGGCTCCAGACTCTGAGCTGTCAGCACAGAGCCTGATGCAGAGCTCGAACCCACAAACTGTGAGATCATGACCTGAGCTGAAGTCGGATGCTTCAATGACTGAGCCACCCAGGCACCCCTAATACTTATATTCTAGCTATACAGAACTACTCACTGGTCCTTCAATATGTAAATCACATGCGCACTTATCTTAGCCTAGAACGTACTCATTCAGCTCTTTCGCTGTTGTGGCAAGGCCAAATCTTCATGAAAGATATGTTATTCAAAATTTCAGCTCTGGTGTATAACCTTCCTCAGATTTCCAGGTTGAAATGGGTTTCTTCCTTTTAGGTGTTCTCTGAGTACTTTGTGATGATAGCTCACTCATCATTTTGTGCAGCAAGCATCTGTTTCTGTGCTGTTTCCCTATCAGTTCCTTGAGGATAAGGACAGTATCTATTTCATCATTTTACTCTCAGAAATCCACATGGTGCCTGGAATGTAGTAGGTGCCTTATAAAGGTGCTTTATAAGCGGGGAACCAATGAGAAAGATGTTCTGTCTTGGGACACCTCAAACTGAAAGTCAAGGAAATTCTCAGCAGGGGGGATAGTAGGAAACACGAATTACTTTTTTTGTGCTCTTAACCTATAGATTCCCACCTATTCCCTTCCCCAATCAAAACTCATGAAACGTCTGATTTGACTGGCCTTCTTCTCATCTGAATGAGAGGGTGAGTTCTCAGAAGGGCAATATGGAGGGGAGTGGAGGTGGACAGGAGAATCTAGAGCCTGGATGGCAGAGAGTGCCAAGAAGACTGAATTCTTTGGGTGCCTGGGTAGCTCAGTCAGTTAAGCATTCAGCTGTGGCTCAAGTCGTGATCTCTTAGTCTGTGATTTTGAGCTCCATGTTGGGTTCTGTGCTGAGAGCTCAGAGCTTGGAGCCTGCTTTGGATTCTGTGTCTTCCTCTCTCTCTCTCTGCCCCTCCCCTGCTCATGCTTTGTCTCTGTCTTTCTCAAAAACAAATAAACATTTAAAAAATCTTTAAAGAAGACCTAATTCGGGGCCCATGCGTGGCTCAGTCGGTTAAGCGTCCGACTTCGGCTCAGGTCATGACTTCACAGTTCGTGGGTTCGAGCTCCGCGTCGGGCTCCGTGCTGACGGCTCAGAGCCCGGAGCCTGTTTCAGATTCTGTGTCCCTCTCTCGCTCTGCTCCTTCCCTGCTCATTCTCTGTCTCTCTCACTCTCTCAAGGATAAATAAACATTAAAAATTAGAAAAAAAAAAAAGAAGACCTAATTCTTCTACTCCTGAGAATTGGTAGACATCTCTGTGAGGGCTCTGGACTGTCACAGGTAAAGAAACTGAATGGTTCAAAGTAATATCATTTGGATCATTTGGATCTCAGGGCACCCCCTGAGGCCTCCAACCAAGTTCCAAGTTCTAGGTAAAATGAGGGAGCTGGATTCTAAGCTTTTAAAATATGAGGGCCCCTTTTCATAACATGAAAACCTCATAGACCTTTAAGTATTCACTGATTGACAAAAACATACTATAAGATATCTATTCAGAACTCAAGACACACTTTAAATTAATTTTGCGCTTAAATGACCACAACAGCATGTGTGGCAGGTGTATTTCAGGGTGAGCCACTCTGATCCACATGTGGATAATAGTACCACGTAGCATCTAAGAGCCTAGGCTTTTGAGTCAGCCAGACATGGGTTCTAATTCTGATTCTGACACCATGTGTATGACCATGGGCAACCCTCTTGGTCTTAATTTCCTCATCTGCAAAGGAGAGGTGGTCATATTGACCTCACAGTGGATGGTGGTATAGGATTTAAGATAATGAAGATAAATATAAAGCACAGCAACCGTAACCAGTGCCCGTTTTATAAAAATGATCAAGAATGAGAAGGGTGGTCTAGCAAGTCGTGGGATATGAACTCAGAGCAAGGGGACTGTCTAGGGTAGGTCAGCAGTATTTGCGTAGAGTGGACGCTGTCTGGGAATTTGGCGGGATGCATATTGGCGTCTGTGAGGGGAAGGACAGGCTGTGATGGAAGCATCTGGGAAAGACCTTAAGGTATCTTCCTTGATGTGAGAGCTGAGAGTCCTCATAGGATTTCAGAGTGAGGGTGACGTGATTAAAATGATGCTTCAGGAAGTGTTAAAAGGATTTGAAAGTAGACTGGGTCAGAAAACCTGGGTCAAGGGAGAAGTTAAATATGCTCCCAAAGTCATCAGCTATCAGCACAAAAGAGTCCTGTGATGCAATTATGGGCAAACCTAAAAAAAGGTGAGTTTGGGGATGAAATTTGGAGATTCTCTATTCAGTGTGATTTATTTTTAATTTTAATTTTTTATTTTTAAGTTTATTTACTTATTTCTGAGAGAGAAAGAGAGCAAGAGTGAGTGGGAGGGGGACAGAGAGAGACAAGGGGGGGGGGGAGAGAAGAGAGAATTCCAAGCAGGCTCCGTGCTGTTAGCGTGCAGCCTGACGTGGAGCTATATCTCACGAACCATGAGATCATGACCTGAGCTGAAACCCAGAGTTGGATACTTATCGGACTGAGTCACCCAGATGCCCCTTTAGCAAGATTTGTGAATGGAAAGGGCTCTCTATCCATAAGAGAGAGGAGAAGGCGGGCTTCATATATAGTGCTAACAGTCCTCTTCTGTCTTCAGAGAGAGCTGAATTCTTCTGAGCACCTGGACCCCTCACTCTGCTTCCAAGGGAAGGATTGCAGATAGAGACACCAAACGTAGCCCTGCTGGGTTTCCTGGTGAGCAGGGCAAAGTGCGGACCCAGCATTGTAGTTGGAGAAACAATGATTGGGGAAGAGGTTCATTTTCTTCCCAAAGAGTATAGAGAGGAGACAACTTAGTCATCCATTGGCTTGGATGGGATGGAGGCTGTTGTAAAATTAGAGAAGGGCTTTTAGCAAAATGATGGGAACAGAAATCAGGTTTTAGCCTTTACTATCTGAGGGCAGATAGAGGAAGTGTTCTGGTTTTCTTTTGTTTATTTCCTTCCCTGGGTCTTACCACTGTGGTTGGCAGTTAAGGTGGGCAAAGATATTATTTTATGAACATGACTGCTTAAGGCAAATCAATTGCTCAGATTATAATATTAATTTTGGGGGGAGATTGAGGCTACACTTTTTCCTCCTTTCCTTCCTGCCATTGAAAGTAGTGCAGTGCCTTGTGCATTATAGGTATTCAATAAATATTTGACAGCCACATGAGTGTAATGAAAGGATCTAATATGGGAAGCATGAATGGAACCTTCAATGTTGGCTGTTTGGAAGAGAGTCAAGGAGCTTGCTCACAGGGAAGAAAATGGGTAGAATTTCCATTTGCAATTTATTCTTTTCTATGGACACTAGGAGATTTCAAAGCAGATGGGGAGGAGAGAAATCCCAGTTCTGGAAAGCACTTTCAAATATGTTAATAGAAAAAAAATCTTTACAAACTTACTGTGAATAGTTGTTTCTGACACTGTACAGAATGAGTTCTGTCTCAAGTTTCATTCATTAAATTTGACAGATAGTTATTGAGCACCTACTGAATGCAAGGTACTGGACTATGTTCTACAGGGGTGTTGAAAAGAATACAGACCTCCATTCAAATAACTGCGGTATGGAAATATGTACCGCAAATAAAGGTATGACTCCATTTGACTAATTCTATATTCAGGATCAAAAATAACAAATGGAAAAAACTGCAAAAGCCTCATATTAGTGATTTTTCCAAGATTGTGGGGCTCCATAGATCCATGAATAGAAGAGAGACCATTAAAATATGGCCCCATATCTTTAGCTGCAATAATCTCACTTTCAGGAAACTCTTGATATTTGTTCTGACTGATCTGCTTTCTTCTTTGACTAACATCACTGGTCACTGTCTCTACAATCTCCTTAATATATGATTCCTCAACATGAAACATCTGAAACTTCCCTTTGCTGGTATGGAAGACATTAAATGAGCATTGCTACCTAATTGGGTTGCTTACCTGCTTACACACTACAGATTTTTATATCTTGTTACCAGCTACCTCTTATATTCTTTGTGCTTGCTAGAAAACAAAAACAGAAGATTAAGGCACTCTGATTTATATATAATTTAACAGCATGTAGAAGTTACTCTTAAGAAGTATAACTGAAATGACATATCTTCAAAGCATCTTTTATTCCTGTTATTTCCATCTGCCCCAAATCTTAAGTATATTTGATATAATTTCAGACAAATCCATTGGAACAATTTGTTTTATGTAAAAGTATTTCCACATAGAAATATCTGCTAATAAAATGTCTCAAATTTCCCAAGGATACACAACATGAACACTGTTCTCTCTCCTATAGGATTTTCCTTCCTTCCTTCCTTCCTTCCTTCCTTCCTTCCTTCCTTCCTTCCTTCCTTCCTTCCTTCCTTCCTTCTTTCCTTCTTTCTTTCTTTCTTTCTTTCTTTCTTTCTTTCTTTCTTTCTTTCTTTCTTTCTTTCTTTCTTTCTTTCTTTCTTTCTTTCTTTCTTTCCTTCTTTCCTTCTTTCCTTCTTTCTTTCTTTCCTTCTTTCCTTCTTTCTTTCTTTCCTTCTTTCCTTCTTTCCTTCTTCCTTCTTTCCTTCCTTCCTTCTTCCTTCCTTCCTTCCTTCCTTCCTTCCTTCCTTCCTTCCTGACAGAATTCTTAGGTTTGGGGAAATGGGCAGGTTCTTACTAACGCATGTCAGCGAATGTGATAGGTTTGTCTTCAATCAGAGTTTTAGCAATGAGGGTAAATTAAAACATTCTACCATGAACACCAGAAGTATTGCTCAGTGATAGATTTTTGTTAGCATTGTATAATTTTTCACTTGTTACAAAATCTTTGTCACACAGCATAGGAAGGTGAACATATTGGTCACACTCCTCCAGAGATTATGATTGTGTACACGGCACGGATGCCCGGATTCTGTCCTAGCACTGTGCGGGCCTGTTGCTCTGCCCTTGCCACCGGGCTAAGCTGCCCTGCCAGTTGGCTTAGGGACCTGTGACACCACTTCCCAGGCTCCCGTGTGTGACTTAGGCCACACAGGCAGGCCCCAGTTGGGTTAGACTCATGGTCCTCTGTGCTCTTCTTGTCCAGCAGTCTCTGCTCCTCTAAGTTATGTGAACAAGAAATTCCTTGTGCACCTAAGGCATAGTCAGCTCCGCGACTTTGAGAATGATGTGGCCTCTGTGCCTTTAATGGGATGAAATTTGCTCAATGATCTGGCATTCCATCCTTGGCAGACCACCCAGTGTGAATTTCTCTACAAATCCAGAAGTGATTACTTGACCTTTAGGTCTGCAGTGAGCTGTCCAAACTGGCAGAGAGAAGGAGCTAGATGTGTTTAACTTCTCATCTCCCTCTTCCAGCTGCTATAGTCTAAAGGGGGAAACAAACATGGTTTTTCCCTCAGAAGCTTTGGAGGGCATGCCACTCATCCTTGAAGAGAGGAACAATGGTAACAGGGCCCCTTCATGGTGTGGGGATTGTGTCTTGCCATAAAAGAATCCAAATCTTGCCACTCACTCAGTAGTAAACTATCTGGGGTGCCATCTCCCCCTTCCTTCCTCCCACCCCACACCATGCCAATGCCTTGAGTGACAGCAGGTTTCCATCTTCCTTCAATCCTTTGCTCATTTGCTTCCCCTGCATGGAATGCTTCTCTCTGTCTCCACCCAGCAAATCACACCCAGCTTTCAAGGCTTCCTCCATGAAGCCTTCTTGTCCTCAGCGTGGACTCCTCAGACCCTCTGCTGTGATTCACTTATCTATTAAAGCACTCAGCATTTGAGCAGGAAGCCTTCTCCAGAGGATTGCAAACTATGGAAGGTCAAGAATCGTTTTCTTAAATAGTGCTCTTTTATTATATAACACTTGACACACCGAAAAGAGTGTATATAACATATGTGTAACATATGCACAAGTAATAGAGTATAAAAATAAAATGAACACCTGTAACCTTACTACCTAACCTAATTAAGAAGTGGCACAGGACCATTTTATTGTAACTCCTCATGTGCATCTTCCTTTCGCTGTTTTACTCTTAAGGTAACTATTCTTCTGAACATGACTTTTATCATTCCCTGCTGCAAAATGGTTTTACTGCTTTTGCATATTACATTATCAAACAATAAATTGTCTGGCTTTGCTTGCCTTTTTTTTTTTTTTAATATTTTTATTTATTTCTAGGAGAGAGAGAGAGAGACAGCATGAGCAGGGGAGGGTCAGAGAGAGAGGGAGTCACAGACTCTGAAATAGGCTCCAGGCTCCGAGCTGGCAGTCAGCACAGAGCCCGACGCTCGGCTTGAACCCACGAACCGCGAGATCATGACCTAAGCGAAAGTCAGACACTTAACCGACTAAGCCACCCAGGCACCCCTGGCTTTGCTCTTGCTTTTGAGTTAAAAAAATAATCTTCTGGGTCTTGCTTTTCTTTTTGCAATATTTTGTTTCTAAGATTTACCTATGTTGCTCATTTTCATGTTGTACACCATTTTATGATATGACTGCACTACAATTTATGTATTCATTCTCTTGTGGATGGGCTTTTGGGTTTGCAGGGTTTTGATAGAAGCAATGCTGATGTGAACAGTCTCAAACATGCCTTCCAGTAGGTGTATAAAAGTTTCTCAGTCTGTGTTTAGGAATGGAATACTATGTCAAGGGAGATAGCACAAGACAGTACAATATACTTTTTAAGGTAGTTGTACCAATTTACACACACACCAGTAATGTGCCAGAGCTCCTGCATTCTTTACATATTTTTCATCACTTGGTATTACTTTATTTGCCAACCTAAGAGATATCATATACTATCTTATTATTGCCTTATTTTGTATTTTCCTGATTACCAAAGGGATTATGATTTCTTTTCATATATATATGGGCCTTTTATGTTTCCTATTTAGTGAAATCTTGTTCATAGCTATGGACTGTATTTCCATTGGGTTTTTGTTTTGTGTTTTTATATTAGTTTTTTTTTTTCTGTTCTAGAGCCTAATCCTTGGTTAATTGTGTAATTTTCAAATACCTTCCCTCTAGTATGCAGCTTTTCTTTCTTTTTTCTTTCCTTATGCTATCTTTATATCAATGAAAAACTGATTTACATGTACTTTTAATGTAGTCAGTTTTATCATTTGCTTTTATGACTAGTAATTTGTATGTCTTGTTCAACATTATTTTTAATTTATATTTTAATCTCTGCCCCTAGCATCCAACTAGATTGAAGATCACAATAAATTTGGGTTGAAAAAAAAAAGAATTCATAAATAATATGAACAGAGGAGTAATAAAAATTTCATTTGATTTGCCAAGCAAAAATGATCTTTAATTACTGGAGCAGACTCTGCATATTGGAACAAGAAAACCAGACAATATCTGAAACAGCTCTTCTCCATATGCTGGTTGTGGCCAGCCTTACAGAGGGCTAGTGCCCCATCCGTATCCCCTCACCATTTCTATGCATGCCAACCGTGACTTCCAAATGGTTTGCCTGAGTCGGCTCAGTCTGAGCATGAGCAGGTCAGAAGTTCAAGGAATTATGTCCCCTGAGATCAGCTCTCAGCAAATGACTGATGAGAATTCATGAATAAACTGCCTCTCCCTCCCTTCAGCAGTGCTGATCTGCACTGTTTTCCTCAGTTCCCAGTGGTAACTCACTGGATAACACACCCTTTATTGACTTCCGGTTCTTCTCTGTCTCACCTCTTACTCCTCTACCTGGGTTTCCTGAAACTAACTCTGACAAGAACTACTTCTCAACTCTTTGTCTCGGGATCTGCTGGTGCAATTAGAAAAGTGTGAATGTCAATTTCTGACTCAGGAATTGGAACACTGATAATTTAGGATTGGATGAATTTAATATTTTAAAACTGTCCTTATTGTTACCCTATATTTGGGATGCTATTACAAGGTGAAATGCAGAGTAAGTAGGTATACAACTTAGGAACTAGGTGTGTGGGCTCTGAAGCTAGATTATGTGAGTTTAAATCATGGCTTTTCCACCACTGAGAGCTTATCTCTGCCTCTGTTTTACTTCCTGTAAAGTGGGGATAATAGTAATATCTACCTCATCAGCCATTATGAAGGTAAAATAGGTTAATGTAAGCAAGTGCTAAAACTAGTGTTTGACTAATGCTAAATGCTCAATAAATATTATAAATTAGTTGTGTTATGTATCTTCCCAAAGCCAATGAGTAATACATCACTTGGTACATTTTAAGGTGACATGATTATGTATTTCTTGTCACTCTATATAGGACATTGCAATTAGGCTCTGCTGAAATCTTAGGAAGTCTGGTCTAATGATTCAAAAAAAATATTTCAATTGTTTTTGGAAAAAAAATGTTCCAATCTCATGAGTGTTGAACTCTACTCTGAGATTATAATGGATCTCTTTTTAGTGCCTGGGGAGAAGGAAACATGCCAAATGAAAACAGATTTCTCTGTAAGTCTATACTTTTCATTTTCCTTTAACTCAAGAATTCCTTTACTCTTATTTGCTGGGGGTTGTCGGGGGAGAAGAGGGAATTATATAAAGAAGGTTTTTGTCCCCAGGAATAACATTCCAGAAACCTTGATTCTGTTAAATGGATAGAGCTGTAATTTGAATCTGTGTGGTTACCAAAGAAGGTACGTCCATGAGCATTTTGTTCCCTAATCTTTGATACTCTATCAGTGGATCTGACATGAGTTTCCTAAATGTTTCTCTTCCTATGACTAATAATTGCAAAGAAGTTAGTATTTGGATGTCACCCATAACCTTTAATAGTATGACTTCCTGTATAGAAAGTAAGCTTTATAAGAGACTTGATTTCATAGACTGAGTCTGCATTAACCAAGATATCTTCCTTGTATTTAAAACTATTTGAGACACAGCTTGGTTTAATGGCAAGAGAACTGGATTTGAAGCCAGAAGACCTGGTGTTGTCTGACCCTTAATTAGATTTGTGCTATTGAGAAAAATTCTTTAATGTTAAAGCTTTGGTTTCCTCATCTGGAAGATGGGGAAAATTATGAAATCCAGTTCAAAGAGTTGTATAAATGGTAAAGTAGAATACAAAAAAATTGATTGGTTCTTAAGGAGGTTTTATTTTACTCACAGAACTTTTAAATTATTCTAAAATTTCATTTGCTACAGGGAAATAATTTTATATATTTTTTTCTTTTATCTTCTCTATGGTTCCAGAAAGATAGTTATGCTTTAAAATGTGCTTTCTAATGAGTAATAAAATAATCTTCTTATGTATTTCAAACTCAAGTATTTCAGTTGAATTGATTTGGGCTGTTTAGTCAAAACATAAAAGTTTATTGAGCATAAAGAATTTCTGAAAATTCTTGATATATCTTATCCACAATAATATTTGTTTTTCGGTGTAATTTGGTTATACAGTTTAGTCAGTGAACACATAGTTTTTGGGCCCCAGTTATGTGCTAGTCACAGTATTAGGCACTGAAAAGTGGTTGAAAAAGAAAATTTGTGTGTGTGGCTATATGGTATCGACGTCAAAAGAGAGAACTGTAATTTCAGCAATACTTTTTGCTAATCTAAATCGCATCAAAGAAACTGGCATGTAGAGAAGCCATTTAGCTAGAATTTCCTTTTTTTTTTTGTATCACAGAGGCAGAACCAATTGCAAAATATGAGCACAATGCAATATTTTTTCCTCTGCTATGTAAACAAGAACATGCATACAAATAAGGGCTATGGATCTTCTTACCATATTCAAAAATAGCCAGTCGTAGTCTGTTCCTTATGTCAACATATTGTGAAAGATAATTGAAATTCCAGCAAGTGCCTATGTTATTAACAGTGGAGTTGATGCCGTTATAATCTTGTAAACATCCAGACAAATACAGCCAGATATATTGAAGAATGATTAAGTGTTGTAACCTACCGTAGTACTTAATAATGTTACCGTTTTGGTCCATTATTGGAATATTGTATCTGCTTGAATTAATGTTTATAATGGTGCTTTACTGCTATTGTCTGCTTGTTTTTATTCTGATTTATGTGGTTAGCAGACTGAATACAATTTACGTTGAATTTGTTCAAGAAATGCAGGTTAGCAGAGGCACAAGTCCTTCTGAATAAACTTTGAATAGAGATACTAAAGATATAAAAGACAATGGTTTTGGCTCTCTAATTGTCTCTTGAAAGAAAATGTGTATTTTAAAAGGAAACATGGGTGTACAAGAAGATAAATAGACACATAATCCAGAGGCCAGTTGCTGGCAGAATTTCTTAGTTTGATGTGACTCACTCTTTGACAGTTCTCCTAAGGTAGGTTATTTTGGAGAAAACATATGTTTCCATTTTCTCTCCCTCTGCTTCCCTTTGAGTCCCCAGGCTCCACTAGGGTCACAGAAACATTAAGGCTTTTGTCACTGTGATTAATAGCTCTTAAGATCATCTTTAATTCACTCACTAATGACTGAGGGTCTTTCTGCTCTCCAAGTAATCGGGTGATGTATGAGCCGATAGCACACCTTGTGCCAGAGGTGAAAATCATTCAGGCAATGCAAATATTGTCACAGGAACAAATGTTTTCCCTGTTAATAAAAATTAATGAATTCTACCCAGGAGCTAGTTAAGGAAGCTGTGGCAAAGGAGATCCAAGCACAAATAACTTCTTAGTGCTAAGAATCCCTTACGTCTCCTTTCTTGATATAGGAAAAGACAGTAATTGCTGCATATCTGTACATTTCCGTAAGACATGAAACGATGACAAAGTAATTTAATTATAGAAATGCATTATGTTGTTTCTAAATTAATTCTTCTGGTTCTTGAGGATATTTAAAATCGTGAACTTCGGCATCTTATTTATTTTAACCTTGGTTAAAGTGCAGGCTTCTAGCGCTGTGCTAGCCTAATGAATACATTCCTCTCTTCATAGCCTAGTTAAAACCAAGAATTATAGTGGTCAGGGTTTATAACTATAAAATGATGTAATGAAGTTTAAATTTGAAAAACTCCTTGTAACACATCATAAAAGATTGATGAAACAGACTGGAGATTAATAAGTGGTTTGAATAGTTTTGAGAGCAAAAACAAGAAAAACACATTTGTTAGCTCTGTCCTTATAGTTATTGAATTCCTTAAAAATAAAAACATCTCTTCTCTTAAAAATTTGCCTCACATCATTAAAGATTTTCCCATAACATATCTACATGAACCCTCAGTTCATTCTATAAGAAAATAAATGTACAATATTCTGAGAAGGTGCACCTACTCTTTATGGGTTGAAACTTGCTTGGTATAGGGCAAAATCTGTTGTCTTTTTGTTTCATTTTGATAGTCCATGATCCTTTCTTCTAGTGACCAAAATCCATTGTCTCAATGGAATAAATATTTCTGAAATAGCTCCCAGTCCTTCCCCTATCATTTACATCTTAGAACAAGAAAACAGTAAACTTTTAAAAGACATTATTTTACCTCTCCACAGTGCTTATCTACAAAGGAACATATTACTGAAGGGAAAAAAAGCTCGACTTGTTACTATTATTTCTGGTAGGCACCCAAGGAGAGTAGCTAATTTGTTCTTCATCAATGCCAAGGACAAATTAAAAAAAAAAACTGATTATGCATTTATATTTTCTTGCTTCTCAAGTGTGCATATTCCCTCAGAATGTTCAAATGAAAATATCAAAATTTTAGCTGTATATTTTGTATATTACCTCAAAATCCATGATATTGAAATGAACTGAACTCTGAAAATATTAAGGGCAAATGATGTTAATTATTTAAATGCACTGGATTTTAAAAATATTAATGAAGACATAAAATTAAACATTAGTTACATTTTGAGGCTGGATAATGGGTGTAGCTTAAGAGGCTACTCACCCTCCCCATTATTAAGAATAAAGCTATTCTTTCCCCCAAGATGAATTTAGAACTTGGAAGTGGGATTTTTCTCTAGATTGGCCTTTCTCCAAATGTAGTCTTTGGATCACCAGATCAGATCGCTTGGGGGGTCTCACCCGCAGTCACAGTGAACCTCTGGGGATGGGGTCTGGGTATTTATATTTTTAACAAGCTCCCAGATGATTCTTATAGAAAGGTTAAGAACTACCAATTCCAATGTTATTGGGAGAAATTTCATCATGACAACATGGGTTGTAATTACATAGGCTCTTGGTTTTTCATTCACATAAAATGAATTTTCCACAATCGGGTTTCACTGTTTCTATAAACTTTTATATCTTACCCTTGATTTTAAAAGAAAAATGTTGAGTTTACACAGCTTCAGTACATACCTGGTGGGTAAAGGTTTCGGGCAAGTGTGGACAACAAGGAAATCAAATATGAGCTTTTTTTTGCCCAGAGAAGTTCTAATCACATAGTAAACAGTTAGAATTTACACGGGTCTTTATTTAATTAAGCCTGAGAACCACTATTTAGTTGCAGCTGGAGCAGAATCTTGGCATAGAATAGAACAATCTCGTATAGCCTTTAACCTTTCCCCTTTTAACTGTGCTTATAAGAATGTGTGTGTTTCTTTAAGAAGGTGCTCCATATCTTGAAGCACTTTTTGTAGTCTTTGATATAAGGGTCACCTGACTGTGTACACAATTTAAAATTCACAGTATAGAAAATGGATGCAATAGATGCAGAGCTTAACTGGACTTTTTGTAATCTGTAAGGTTGAAATAATTTATCCCTCTGATGAACTTTCATATTTTAAAGTTTTTCTGGTAATTTTTAATGGAGAGAGAAGGAGAGAGAGAGAGAGTGAATGTGTGTGTGAGTGACTTTGGCATGAGCTTTGCTGTTCATAGATCTTTTCTACTCCCACACTTCCTTGTTGAATATTCTTAAGTAACTTTTGAGATCAGCTGAGGCTAAATAAAATAATGAGAACAAAAGAATAACAGTGGTACTATCACCATTATTCATGCCAATGTGGCAGAATTAAATAGGATCCATACCAGACCTCAAGCCCTTGGCCCCCTGAGCCACATGTGACTTGCAAGTAAATATAGGGTAGGTTAACACGATGTGTAAATCAAACAAACAAACTGGGAAGCCTCACAAAAAAAGCCAAATTTCTGGTTTCTTTTGAAACGTCAGACTGTCTGGCTACACCAGGCCTGTCTTCTCCCCAATAACAATCAGCCATTGCTGCATCGAGGCTGCCTCCCTTAGATGGGGCGTGACCTCCCCAGTCTCCCTGTCCTTACCATCCCCTCTTGCCTTACACCCCATTTACCTTTTTTAAAAATGTTTATTTATTTTTGAGACAGAGAGAGACAGAGCACGAGCAGGGTGGGGGAGCAGTGAGGGAGGGAGACACAGAATCTGAAACAGGCTCCAGGCTCTGAGCTGTCAGCACAGAGTCTGATGCAGGGCTCGAACCCACGAACTGTGAGATCATGACCTGAGCCAAAGTCAGACACTTAACTGCCTGAGCCACCCGGGTGCCCCCACTCCATTTACCTTTTATGCTTGACCCTTGTAGGCATTTACATATATAGGCACTAATCCATGCTAATGAACAGAGAACCCCAGATTATAGGATAATCTGAAAATCTTAAGGCCATGTCTATCTGGCTTTAGGATTCATGGTAGATGATTCTACCTAATTGTATTTACCTTGGCAAATATTGAAATTAGTGTGTGCAATTGTGAGTCTAATCAGATGAGTACATCAGGAAATCTGGGAGTTACAAATTAAAGGGGTCAACGTGAGTTTAAAATTGGAAATGTGGACTATTTTTCTGCATTTTGTTGTAGAGACTTTTATTTCTTCTGTATGGATCTTTGAATCCTATAACTCTGGAAGGCGCCGGTCTTAATCCTGTTCTACTACCAATGGTAAGGCAGCGGGCAGTGCCCACATTAGAAAATAATCGAGACATCTATGCAAGGTATTGCAGCCTCTTAGTAACCACAGGAAGTTGCCAGTATCCCCGACACAAGCCCAAGTTTCCAAGGCAGACAGATCCCTGCCACTCCCTTCCTACCACTCCTACTCAAAGAAAGGCCACAAGTTCAGACTCCCCCACTAGCTAATAATTTTGGATCGGTGTAACTCTGCTGTAAGCCCTTTGGCATTGTCCGACCCTGCTTCTTTCAGAGGACAAATCTTATCTTTTTATTAGCAAACAGGATGGCTTAGATATGACTTTATGGGACGTTTGCTGGAGCATAATTTAATATGACTCATTTCCCCTTATATGTGAAGACAGTGACTGAAACAGACAAGGGGAAAACCAAACCCAAAAATGTTGGAAACTTGCACTAGAAAATGTGTAAAATTCTATTGGAGCCCAGAGATTTATTCAGAATGACTTGGCATTCTTTGCTTGGATGTCTAAATAGGCCTTGTGATACCATTTTTGGCCTCACTTTGAACCTAGTGTAATAAAGAAGGAAATGAAAGCAAAGGTAAACTTAAAGTATTGTTTTACTCTAAATGCTTTCAGTAAAGGGTCTTGTTATCTAATGATTGGTACTAGATGGCTAGTATAAATCGTACAGTCTGTTCTTTGCACTCATGGCTAAAGGAGGCAAAGGCAAAGGAAATCAATTGGAACTAGCAGGTAACAAATGACCAGTCTTAGGCAAACATAGCAGGTGGAGAAAATAGACTCGTGGACAAAGATTACTGGGAAACAGTGAGCGAGGACCTTTTCTTCTCTTTCAAAATCCAGTGCAATTACACAAAGTGACTAATTGCACAATTATGAAAGACAGGACTGTTTTATCTCTTCCCACTATGGACCTATAGCCTGAGTGCTACTAGTTTTTCAAGGGTCCACTCAAAATATATGAGACTTGAAAAACGTACTGGCTTCAAAAGATGAATGAAAATGGTAAAGTAAAAATTACTCTACGTTTATCAACGTGGTGTCATGTTGGCCAGCCAACTACAATTCAATTCATTGAGGGTTGTGTTTGTGTGACATTGAATATGGGGTGTGGGTACGTTTTAATTTTTAATGTCACGTAGGATGCGGCTTTCAAAATTAAGTAGCTAGGACAGGCAAAAATCTTAAAATGGCCCTGATAAAGGATCGCATTTTATAGCTATATAACATTTTTTGCCAGAGGCCACCCAGAATATTGGAAATGAGGATTTATTGAAAAACAAATTACTTTTAGCTAGTTTCACGAATGGGATGCACTTATTGTTCAAAGTAGGATCTTGCTGGGACAGGCATCAATGGACTTTCACTTCTGATTTTTCTAAATTCATGCAATTCTTACTTATTTTTCAAGGTTTTTTTTTTTTTTTCATAGTCTGCATGGTACCCATTACACTGCATCCCTGACTCTTGAGCTGCAAGAGGGAGTGGGACTCTACGGGGTCCAGACCGTCTACCTGTGCACTTATTTGTGTCATTCCTCTGACCTTGTTTGTGAGGAGTTTTCATGCGCGTGATCTTATTTGACCTTCCCAACAATCCACTGATATAGAGAGATGTTGGTGTCGCTGGCTCTATTTGACCAAAAATGACAAGGAGACTGAGAGGCACGGTGACACAGTATAGGTTATGCAACTTTTGTATGTGGACTGACCTAGAACACAAATCATCTAATGCCAAATCTTCAACCTCCTAACTGAAACGTTCATCTAGCTGCTGGCTCTGCAGGATAGTTTAGGAATTTTCAAGATGTTTTTCCCCCATACATTTTACATATTATCTGATAGAAAACAAGTTTATCCATTCATGCAACAAAAACTTGTTGAACATGTGTCGTACGCTGGATACTGTGCTAGGCTCTGAGTTTGTGGTGAAGAATAAGGTAGATATACTCCCTCTCTTTTAGAGCTTAATTCAAATTTGACTTCACTGCTTAGACTAAGTCTGGATCGATGTGATCTATTATTTTTACTATGAAATTATTTTTGTAATGGAAATGGAATCTTTTTGATATCACCCCTAAAGCCCAAAGACAGATGACGTGCACACACGCGCGCGCACACACACACACGCACGCAGTGGTTTGATAGGAGGCCTTATTGACTCCTTTAGCAGTTTAGGGATCTTATAGCTGAAATATCAGGAAAAGCTAATACACAACAAATTTGATCAAGCATTTTGATTTGTCATTCTAACTGTTAATAAGTGGCAGTCACTTACAGAAGAGAGATTTCAGAGTCATAGAAATCTGCACTTACAAAGGGCTTTATAATTGACTCCAGTGTCTCATTTTCTAGACTGATGCCTTTCAGATGTCTTTTTTTAAAGTTTATTTATTTTGAGAGAAAGGGAGAGAGAGAGAGAGAGACAGACAGACAGACAGATAGCTGGGGAGGGGCAGAGAGAGGGAGAGAGAGAGAATCCCAAGCAGGCTGTGCACTGTCAGTGCAGATCCCGATGCAGGACTCAAACCAATGAACTGCAAGATCATGACCTGACTTAACTAACTGAGCTACCCAGGCACCCCTTTCAGATGTTTTAGTTGGTTGACATTAATTATACTCTGTCTGTTGTTTACACCACACACTTCAATTTTTGGCTTTGTGTTTTAGTTATCCCATTGTTTGGCTCCTCCCCTAGCCTGGGAGCTTCTTGAAAGCAGGCTCTCTCTTCATTTTCCTTGCATCTTCTTTTTACCTTTATCCCCTGCTAGTACCTGTCCTCTAGCTTTCCACGTGGTGGCAGGGTGAAATGTTCCACCCAACGCTGGCTTCTGCCTTAGATCTCAATGCCTTTTCAGACAAAATCGCTCACTGCTTTAGGTTGTTGGCATAAGAAAAAGTAGATAAAAGCCTTAAGAGTTTTGTTTGTAAGAAATAATTCAAGATAAAAAATATTTTGCAAACACAGAAAAGTACAGTATAGCTATTACCACTTCATGGGCATATTCTCCAACAAATTTCTAAGATTTGTGTACTAATTTGCTAGGGCTGCCACACTACACCAGTACAGACTGAGTCGCTGAAACAACAGAAATTTATTTTCTCACAGCTCTGAGGGCTGGAAGTCCAGGATCAAGGTGCCAACAGATTTGGTTTCTTCTGAGGGCCTCACTCCTTGGCTTGCAGATCTATGCTCACCTTCCTGCTGTGTCCTTGGGTAGTCTTTGCTTACTGCATGCTTACTTCCTGTGCCCTAATCCTCTCTTCTCACAAGCACATTGGATTGGGGCCCTCTTTAGTGACCTCATTTGCAACTCAATCACCTCTTTAAAGATCCTATTGTCCAAATCCAGTTACATCCTGAAGTACTGGGGGTGCTCAGATTCACTCATAACAATTTGATTCACCTCTCCATTGACTTCTTTCTGTCTTTGGTTGCCACTTCAGGTAGCTTTCTTTTTATTTATTTTAAAATGATTTTTAATTTTTTTTTTTTATTTCTAAGAGAGAGAGAGAGAGAGAGAGAGAGAGCGTGAGCAGGGGAGGGTCAGAGAGAGAGGGAGTCACAGACTCTGAAACAGCCTCCAGGCTCTGAGCTGGCAGTCAGCACACAGCCCGACGCCGGGCTCGAACCCACGAACCGTGAGATCATGACCTGAGCGAAAGTCGGACGCTTAACCGACTAAGCCACCTGGGCGCCCCAAATGATTTTTAAATTTAAATTCAAGTTAGTTAACATACAGTGTGGTATTGGTTTCAGGAATAGAACCCAATGATTCATCACTTCCATATAACACCCAGTGCTCATCCCAACAAGTGCCTTCCTTAATGCCCATCCCCCCATTTAGCCCATGCCCCATCCATCTCCCTCCAGCAACCCTCAGCTTGTTCTCTGTATTTAAGAGTCTCTTAATGTTTGCCTCCTCTCTGTTTTTATCTCATTGTTTTCTTCCGTTCCCTTGTGTTCATCTGTTGTGTCTCTTATTCCACTGATGAATGGATAAAGAAGATGTGGTGTATATAT
The DNA here is from genome assembly GCF_003009895.1 of Hyaena hyaena. Classification (NCBI taxonomy): domain Eukaryota; kingdom Metazoa; phylum Chordata; class Mammalia; order Carnivora; family Hyaenidae; genus Hyaena; species Hyaena hyaena. Next base: position 339,621 of record NW_024080744.1, on the reverse strand, counting down.
ATATATATACACACACACACTATATATATATATACACACTATATATATATATATATACACACTATATATATATATATATATACACACTATATATATATATATATACACACTATATATATATATATATATACACATATATAGTGGAATATAACTCAGTGATCAAAAATAATGAAATCTTGCCATTTGCAGGAACATGGATGGGTCTAGAGTGTCTTATGCTAAGTGAAATAAGTCAATCAGAAAAGGACAAATATCATATGATTTCACTCATATGTGGAATTTAAGAAACACATCAAGTACTTTTCAAGCATACATATTTTGCCCTGAAAAGGAGTTACAAAGGTAGAAAAGATAGTAATAATCCCTAAACTCCTTTCTGATACAATGCTACAATGATTTTATTTAAAAAAAATTTTTTTTCTGAGAGACAGAGACAGAGAGCAAGCAGGGGAGGGGCAGAGAGAGAGGGAGACACAGAATCTGAAGCAGGCTCTGGGCTCTGAGCTGTCACAGAGCCCCACGCAGGGCTTGAACTCACAAACCTCAAGATCTTGACCTGAGCCGAAGTCGGATGTTTAACTGACTGAGCCACCCAGGTGTCCCTGACAATGATTTTATTTTAAATAAATATTCTTTTTTTGGCTATTCTATATTTTGTTCAAAGTGTTGTTACAAATAATTTGGAGTGAGGTGTACTCCCACCTGGGTTGAGATGTCTATTAGCTTATCAGGTTCACTAAGATTCTTTGGTCAACACAAGGTAGCCTTCCTTTTTTTTTTTTTTTTTTTTTACAAATAGTTTATTGTCAGATTAGTTTCCACATAACACTCAGTGCTCATCCCCACAAGTGTCCTCCTCCATGCCCATCCCCCCTCCCCCCCACATCCATCAGTCCTCAGTTTTTGTCAGCATTCAAGAGTCTCTCATGGTTTGCCTCTCTCCCTTTCCCCCACCATTTCCGCCCTTCTTCTCCCCCTTGTTCCTCCGTCAAGTTCCTCTTAATCCTCCTATGCATGCAAACATATGATATTTGTCCTTCTCTGCCTGACTTATTTCGCTCAGCGTAACACCCTCAAGGTCCATCCATGTTGCTACACATGATAGCCTTCCTTTTAACAGCCAAATTAACAGGATTCAGCTCTATCATTGTATACATAGTTAAAAAGGACAGTGAATTTCTTTTGAATAGCTGAAGAGGTTTTTATTTTTTCCTTTTATACTGAGAATAAGTGTATAGAAAGATGTATATTTAGTACTCATGACATTTTTTTCTTGGGCATTGTTATCTACTCAGACCTATCCAAATGAAGTAGGTCTTGACAAATAACCTTGAGAAAATACAAGGTTGTTATGTTGCATTAAGAACTAAAAAGAATAACATTTGATAAAGGAAAGAGAGACTAGCATAGCTCTCTGACTTTAAATGATAGCATGCATTTAAACATCATGATTTTGATTGAAAAAGAGAAGCAGTAAAGTTTAAAGATACATACATACATATTACATACGTATGTATATACATATATATATATTTCTGTAATGTTTGAGGAAAAGCAAATACTAAGAAAAAAACTAAGGCATTACAAAAGATTCAACAAAGTTTTCACACCTTGAGAAAACTCTCTCTCCTGTATGCATGCTTGTTATTTAAGAAATGTGGCCCAGTAAGAACAACATAGACAGTGAGTATAGATCTCTCTGGTTCTCAATGTCCATAGATTTGGGGTGGATTAATTTCTACCTAGTAAGGTTGTCACAAAGATTTAATATATATATATCTATGTGTAATGTCTAGCATATAGTAGACATTCACTAAATGGGTCCCTTTTTCCCACATTCATTTTCCACTTGCCTTATGTTACTAACTGGATGATTACGTGATATCAACATTTTACAGTTTCACATTTAGAAGAAAGATTCTCCAAAACTGTATTCCACAATTTTCTGTTCCATGTACAGCTCAATTAATCTCAGATTAACTATAATTACTCTTCTAGCCCTTTTACTTCAGTAATTACTAAACTTATGACTGGCTTTCATATGTTTCATGCTATTAGTGCAGAAAACTATTCATTTACTTCAAATCAGGTGGATTTAAAAAGGTGAAAAACACTTTTCAGCATGAGTGAACTGGGAAAGATGGAGGGTGAACACTAATTTACTACCATGTTTGGAAGTTTCAGGTGTGTGCTGTGAACACACTGATGTCATTTACCAATCTCCTGGTGACGTGTGTGAGCATGGAAGGTTCCTTTTTTCTGTCTCGGTGCCCACCATCTTGAAGTCACGCTCTGAGTTTCAGTTGTGCCTCAAGACATGAAATGCCTTTCACAGAGAACTGAGTCCCCAAGTTCTCCCTAAGGAGCATGCACTTACCTGGCAGAATCATCAGAAAAATGCTGATGACTTCTTTCTTATAAGATTATTAAAATCTTTTAGCTGAAGTTTTCACTCGGTCTTTTAAAAATATCTGTGCTCCAATGGATGGAACCCATTTAGTCAAAATGATATTTCTGTGTTAGCAGCGTTATTATAGGGGGCTTGACTAGTAATGGTTGACGTTTTATTAACTGATTTTTCAAATAGAAAAGTGTTTCTGCAATAGTTACTGTATCATTTAATTGTATCATTAAAAATAAAAAAAATAAAGGAAAATAGTAAATATAAGCTTATCATCAGAGATAACCACTTTCAATTTTGGATGTGTTATATTTTCATCTTTTGTCCTTTGTACAAGTCTTATGTGACCAAAAGGGCATTACTCCATCTGTTTTTTTTTTTTTACCCAGTATATTACAAACATTTTCTCATAGTGTATAATGCTATTCTTCTTCAATATATTGCTGCATTGAATCCCTTTGTGTTTATTTTCCCAAAGCTTTCATTGTTGGATGTTTGATCGCTAAGATTTTTCATTTTTATAAAGAATGCTGTAATGCTCACATACAGTACAGCAGAGTGGTTAGGAGTGGAGGCTTTCAAATATGCCTACTGATTACTGTTTGACCGAGGTACCTTTTCAAAACTTCCATTTTCTCAGCTTTGATGTGGATATAGTAATAGGACCCAACTCATAGGGTTGCACTTAGACACTGGATGTAAAGTCATAGGACAGTGCCTGCATCATAATAAATGTTCAACAATATTACATGTGATTTTTTTCTTTATTAAATACATCTTCATACACAGTCTTATTTCTAGAAACAGAATTTCTGGATCAAAGATCACAATCATTTAAAAAACTTTGAATCATATTGACAGCTATGAGATATATTTGGATAGAGAAACTACCTGTCTGTTGAATGCAGGTTATGTGCATGGGTGACTTGAGTTCATGATTCATAGTTTTGTTTTTTACTGGAAAAGGTACAGGAATGCACATTTTCCTCTCTGAATTGAGGACTTACTCTGATGCCATCAAAGTTGTTTGTGCAGGACATAAAAATGTGAAAGTATTGCAAGGTCCTCTGAGATAGGAGAATTAGGTATTTTTACTGTAAGCTTATAAATCTTTATTGATTCCGACTGGTTATCTCAGGTATGCAAGTAAGGAGTTTGTGCAAATGAACACTAAATTTTAATTTTCTTCCTTTTCCTCTGTTAAGCTTGGGACATCTGGGCCTGGCTTTTCTTATTGTAGCTAAGTTGAATATATGGTATTGGGTGTTTCTGTAGTGTATAACAGAGCCTTTCCTTCAACTGAATCTGAAACTCTTCCAAAGTCAGAAAGAAGAAGAAGAAGAAAAAAAAAACTAACCCTGAAAGAAGTCACTTGTTTGACTGTAATAATCTACAGAAACTGGTTAAAGCATTAAACAAAAAATAAATGAATCAGATAGTTAGAACTAGTATGTCAGGAAAATAGACAGAACGTAAAATGCTTCTGGAGTCTGTAGGATATTTTCTGGTACAAGGGGGTTTCTGAGTCATGGTTCATTTACAATGTCTGTTTCCTCACTCAGGGAAGGGTTTCTAATAGATTCAAGGAGACGCTAAGCTTTGCAAATGTCTTGCTCAAATAAAGGCAGCTCTGTGAGGGATAGATTTGTTCTGTTTATGGAGAAAACTTGCCAGTCATGTTTCACATTGTGTACCCTTCAGAAGAACAACCGTCTTCTTTCACATCATGGTGAAGATGGAGGTTTGTACAATCACGTCTTCGAGGTCTCTGATCACAAGGGTCATGAGCCGTGACTTTTTTAGACTAACTGGAGATTGACCGCCAACTTGTTCCGGAAGTCGTGGTAGACTTAGAGAATGTACTGCTAGTCAGATCAGAAAGACTTTGAAAGCCATCCTGAAGTTTTACTACCATAAAATCAGAGGGGGGTTTAGCTGTGCCACTGAAAGGGTGCTATTTTCAGCTTTTAAACCAGAGCATCATGGTCTTTGCATGGTAGGAATGTGAAGAAACCTCAGCAGTCTTGAAGATGCTTGTCTTAGTTTTCAAGGTCAGAATAAGAAATTGAGCTCTTGAGCTAGTCCTACAGGAGGTGGTCTCCCAGAACAGTGAGTTTTTCTTTATTTCAACCTGAATAACGACAGTACTGTGGAGAAGATGATGAAATGTCATGGGCTTAATGGAAGCTTTAACCATTTGACTATAAATTCTGGCAGAGGGAGGAAAGTACATTTTTTGTCTTATTTGCATCTCAGACTAAATCTCTGGGACCATTGGAAACCAGGTAAATATCATCTGACTCTGTCAGGGCACATCTGTCTTCTACATATATCCCAGCTTGGTTTTTGGTTCAGGGCTCAATACTACCTCTCTGGTAGTTAATGATGATTTAATTATTAAGCATAATGAGGATTCCATGTCAGAAAAGAAGTGTTCAAAACTTAGGAGACAGCTTGAGTGGGACTTAGGAGAACTGATTCTTTGTTTTTGCTTGGGTGATGCTAGTGAGCTTTGATAGTCATGAGCTTCCGCTGGACCTCAGCTTCCTCATCTAAAATGCGACGAAGTTATTTTGGTGAATCCCTCATGTTCTTGCATTGCTAAAGCATCTTACTAAGAACCATGCTCAAAAATTCTCATCAATGTCACAGATCTTTACAAAAACTCCCCATGAAATATAAATCTGAATGATTAATTTTAATAATTTTTTCTATAGTAACCTCATTGTATTAGTTAGCTCAAGCTGCTGTGACAAAACACCACAGACTCAGGGGGTTTAGATAACAGACATTTATCACAGTTCTAGGAAGTTCAATATCAGGGTGTCAGCATTGTTATGTCCTGGTAAGAGCTCTCTTTTTGGCTTATGGATGACTGCCTTCTTGCTGTGCTCTCACATGATGGAAGGAGAAAGAGCTCTGTGCCTCTTTGTTTTCCTGTAGCATCACTAATCCCATCAGAAGGGCATTACCCTCATAACCTTCTCAAAACCTGATTACCCCCCAAAGGTCCCATCTCCAAATACTACCACATTGAGGGTTAGGGCTTCAACATGCAGATCTGGGAGGGGGGGACACAAACATTTTGTCCATAATACTCATCTTCCAAAACTAGGTGAGATTTCCTATTCATTGCTTCTAAATGTCTACAAGGGATCCTAGGTAGTTCCCCTTTATGGGATAATCAGAAAATTTGAAGCTGAGAACGTATGGGTACAAGTGCTAAGGAAACAAAAAATTTAATGGAAAGGAACTTTAGGCAGATGCTTTCTTTCCCTGAAACCTCAAGAGCTTCCTTGGCTTCGGAGAGGTGCGTTTTTCTATCTTCCTTCTTCTGTTGGTTCTTTCATATGTGAAGTCTTCCTTTAAGAAACTTTTGTCTTCTATGAATCAATTATGTTGTGATTATTCATAGTGTCCAGATTCATAGTGAACCTTGCCACTGACAGTGTGGTCCACAGGGCAGCAGTGTTAGAATCCCCTAGGAACTTGTTAGAATACAGAATCTCAGGCCCCACCCAGATCCAGTGAATTAGAACTTGCATTTTTTTTTTTATTTTACGAATAGTTTATTGTCAAATTGGTTTCCCTATAACACCCAATGCTCATCCCCACAAGTGCCCTCCTCCATGTCCATCTCCCCCCTCCCCCCCACATCCATCAGTCCTCAGTTTGTTTCTCAGCATTCAAGAGTCTCTCATGGTTTGCCTCTCTCCCTTTCCCCCACCATTTCCCCCCTTCTTCTCCCCCATGGTCCTCGGTTAAGTTCCTCCAAATCCTCCTATACGTGCAAACATGTGATATTTGTCCTTCTCTGCCTGACTTATTTCGCTAAGCATAACACCCTCAAGGTCCATCCATGTTGCTACACTTGGCCAGATTTCATTCTTTCTCATTGCCATGTAGTATTCCATGGTATAGATAAACCACATCTTCTTGATCCATTCGTCCGTTGATGGACACTTAGGCTCTTTCCATGATTTGGCTATTGTGGAGAGTGCTGCTATGAACATTGGGGTACATGTGCTCTTATGCATCAGCATTTCTGTATCCCTTGGGTAAATTCCTAGCGGTGCTACTGCTGGGTCCTAGGGGAGTTCTATTGTTAGTTTCCTGAGGAACCTCCACACTGTTTTCCAGAGGGGCTGCTCCTACACTGTTGGTGAGAATTTGCATTTTTAAAAGATCTCTGCACATTGCAGTTTAAGAGGTGCTGTTAGAGCATAAAGATCAGAGCATGATCCCAGTGAAGTTATCTCCTCTGCTTACAAGAGCACCCTTTAAACATGATAATGATGATAATGGTTATAATTTATTGTGTACTTTCTCAGCATTGTTCCAAGCCTCTTATTTTCAAGCTCTACAACAAGATGGATGATATTTTATTTTATACATAAAGGTATAGAGATTCAAAGAACTAAAGTAAAATATTTAAGGTTGCATGCTTGTGGATGATAGAAGTTGGATTTAAACTGAAGATTTTCTGACTATGAAGTCCATGTAGTTTTCACTGGGTCATATGGTTTAGGTTTTATTTAATACACATTGATGTATTAGAGGGCCCAGGTAGTCAAAGCTTTGCTAAAAGTCAAATTTAATTTTTAGGGCAGACGTTTCAGTGTCCTAAACCTTAAAAATGAGAGTAAATTTCTTTTTTGACTCGATTTTGTAGAGTCAAATTTCTTACATAGATGAATGTGATCTAGAATGTTAGGCAAAGGCTTTTGGGTTCTAGCTCAAGGAAAAGAAATCAACAAATTTGAAGCTTTTGTACTTATGAAAAGAAAATCTACTCTTTCTCTGTGGTTTGCCTTACTTTGAGAACAATATTGTGTTTCTGGCATGAATTGAGTTGGTTATTTTTATATTTTTTTCCATATTTGATACTCAACTTGGGCTTTGATTATATGAGGCACCATTCAGAAATGTAAATGATCTTGGCATTCATCCATGTTCTGTTATCAAAACACATCAGTTGTCTCTTCATTATTACACTAATTCCTGATAAGTTCTAATGTCACACTCAGCAACTTGGGCAAGAAATGAAATAACAAAGAGATGTAAGTCCCAGCTATAACTCTGATTTTCAAACATAAAAGTGGGAATATTTATTGATATAAATAAACTTTCTACTTGTAGCTAGGAAAACATCTATTTTTTAAAATGATAACTGATATAAAAGGCAAAATAAAATACTTCTAATTTTTATATGTTCACACTACATAAAATATAATATCATGAGGCATAAATTCTCTTCCTCGTAAGATTATCCAGGTTCTTTAGAAAAAGTTAATTGCCTGTTTCTTTACTGCACGCTTATTCTTCTTCAGAAACCTAGATTCTAGCTGGGATTATTGTAGATAATCTGTGTTAGAGAAAAGAGGAGATTAATCATATTCATCTAGTTAATGCTCAGATCCCCCTCTTACCCTCTGGAGAAGTTGTTAACTTTGAAATGCCTGAGAATTTCTGAGTCTGAGCTGTGACATCTTTCAATCTGAATTCAGAGAAGAATTGTAAACACAAAGAAGAAAGAAGCACAGATGTTTTTTAAAAAGACATACTGTAATTGGCTGGTTGGTTAAACATAAGAAAGGAACATTATCACTGTTTAGCCTAGGCTTTAAAAACAGGGCAGTGCAAGCAAGCAGCAAGAAGAAACTTTGGGATCAAAGGAAAGCAAGAGAGAACATAGGATTTAAGAAGCAGAAAAGCAATCGCAGCACCACGTAAAAAGTCCTAAAAAGATGGCAAGAATTTGACTTATCAACAAGGACCACTGACCAGCTGATAGAGGATATTGGCAATGGACTTAGGGGAAGAAAGGAGGAATTCCATCTAAACACAGCACGGCAATCTGAAAATACATTGTAAGGCAAACAACTCCACATTCCTTAATGGTATCCTAAAGCAGCTATGGTCTAACATGTACAATAATTGTGCTCACAGAAATGAGCAGGGGCGAAGAGAATGCATTTTAAGAAGACAGTTCAGAGTAAATGATCAACATTCAAAGCCATCAGAACCTACTAGTGTAGCCCTGAAGAATCTAGAAACCTTAGCCTGTTTCCTGACTGTGACATGCAATATAACTCTTCTTGCTAGACCATGTATTGCCTCTCAGTGAGTTCTCTGAACCTCATTCCAGCAGGTTCAGAGTTTGTCATGACTGCGATGACTTCATGGGAGATGTAGTTACAAGAAAAATACTGGACTCTGCCATCATGGCCAAATCTGCCTAGTATATTATTCCAGGGGATGTTAAGATCCTTTATAAGAGATGAAAACATACCCTGCATAAAATTGTATTCAATGGAACATTTGAGAAATACTCTATATTTTAGTTATCTTCAAGGTTCCTCTATACATAACCTATTTTGTTTCAAAGTGCATGTTCTTTTCCAGTTAAAGCATCTTCATGTAACTTTTTTAGTGACAATCTTAGGTTAAAACGTTATGTTCTCAGGAATTACGTGCTTGGTTTGTAAGTCACAAATTCTTCATTTTTGAGAGAAATCGGAACTGAAAACGGAGTCATGTGGCAAGCCTATTCCTTGAAAGTGATTCATAGCTGAACCAAAGGAGTGGGGCTCCCTTCTCCATTTGCACTACCTATAATTGCTTCCTTGGAGCAAAATGCCTTGCCTTAGTCCTGCAGACCAGCATCTCATAAGGAAATGTGTTTGCTACTCACTTAATTTCTCAGATAGGAAGAAGCCACTGCTATGGTTTCTTTTGTTCCTTCATTTTCAGCATTTCTCCCGTCATTCAAATGTCACATCCAAGAATTCTTAGAATTGTAAGGAAAACATCCAGCCTACTTACTATGAGAGTTTAAAGATGTAGCTATTGAGATTGAAGATTGGTTGCACAGGCTAGGGCCAGTACCCAGGTCCCATGCTTCCCAGGCCTGAGCTCCTGCTAAGACATCATTTTCACTATGCCTGGGACAACTGTTGAACTTGCTTAAGAGTTGTTGATGGGCGGAGAGATCATGAACTTGAAAAATGCGAGGTTTGCGTTTGATGCCTGATATTGCCCTGTCATTTTAGGCTTCAGTTGTTAAGAGAGGATCAAATCTGATGACTCTGTGGGTCCCTTCTGATTCTTGGCTCCTAAAGCATATGTTGTGACTAAAAGAGATGGGTTCAATTTCCACATGCTGAAGGAGGACAGAGCTGGATTACAGGGACGTTTCTATTTGTGAATTTAATGGGTGAGGTGCAAGGTGGCCTCTCTCTGGTTTAATGAACTCTTCTTGGTTACTATGCTGACATTTTGAATTACTCACATTCACTTGGTGATTCAACCTCAAATCCTCACACCTGTCATCAGGTACTGGTTATCTAAAACATGCTGGAAATACGTGCCATCCATTCGCTTGTGCCTTTCTCCCCCTAATAAAATTGTAATTATTTATTTTTTTTACAAGAAAGTTTCCTAAGCATGGCTAGCTTTTGCTTTTTGCTTATAAGCGGCAGGGTTAAAAACAAATATCAGAATTGCGAAGCATTCACACATAAATGAAATGCTTGTGACAGTTATCTAAACACCTGCTTAAGAGAGCCCATTTTCTTTTCCTTGCTCATGAATTGCCTTAGGATTTCTTGAATTATTCTGCTATTGTCTCTTTTTACCTCTGTTAGAGAGCACAGGTGTTAATGGCCTCTAGCAGCATTTCTGCCTTGCTTGACAAACCCTAGTTCCTGTTGGCTTCTCAGCCCCATGGGATTTCTGGTCTGCTTCCTGGAACCCATCACCTCTCACGCATTCCCTGCTGGGCTCAGGACCAACCTTTCCCAGAGGTGCCACTGGTTTTCCTGTGGCTGCTACTGTTTCTGTTATTTCGTTGTAACTACCATATGTTTTCGTAAGGGTAACGTGGTTTTTATATTTTTCTCTAAAAACTATTCGAATAAAGCGTCGAGGTTTTAAAGTCACCGGTGTTTTCTTGACTGCAAATAAAACACAAAAATAAGTGTTGAATAGTAGATAGTACTTCTGGAGGTGAAATCCAGTAGTCACTGAACTGAACAACTGACATTTTTAAAAAAAAAGTTTGTTTTTTTGAAAGAGTGTGAGCGGGGGAGGGGCAGAGAGAAAGGGATGGGGGGCTTGAACTCAGAACGCAAGATCATGACCTAAGCCGAAGTCAGAGCCTCAACTGACTGAGCCATCCAGGTGCCCTCCAGCAAGTGAAGCTTTTTAAAGAGAAAATCTCTGACCGGAATTGAGAGGTTGCTCCGGTCCTGGGGAAAGCCAGCGGTTGGTTTGTGGTCAAACCAACATTAGTGACATTCCCGTATATTTCCGTTACATCACATCGTTGAGATCATAATGTTCCTAAGGCTCTTCATGCTAAACTGAAACTTTTCTTTTTTCTTTTTTTACTTTCTTTTAAAGTCAAACATTATCATAATTAATATTTAAAATGGGGTTTTTACTGGGAATCGATGAGACATTTTGGCATTTGCCTTCATTTTCCTTGGAAGATGTTTATTTTCCTTGTCAGCTGCAGGGCAAAAAACGTGCTGTGAAAACTGATAGCTCCCTGCTGTCAGGAGCATTTGTCTGGTATGATTTTGATGGCATACCCAAGGTATCACCAAAGGAGTGTCACAGAAGCGAAGTGAGAAACACAGGGAACAGCATCTTTTTTTGTGTGGAAAAACAGCATGAGTTTTCAAGAGTAAGATCACTGTCACAAAAATAGCCCAAAGAAATTCTTTAGCATAAATATTTCTATAAGCTCTGGATGGCACATCTGGCTTTGCAACTTTTGAGCACTTTGGTAATTTAGCAGAGGACATCCTTTTTGTTTTAGAAATGCTACCTCCAGCAACAATGGGTGATTTTGGAACACTGGAGCCCTGTCACAGTGTAGATGTCAGGGGACCAGGCACACACCTCCTCCACAGTTTCTTCATGTAGTCAGGAGGGAAATCCACAGTGCAATGCTGTCCTTGGGTTTTAACTTGCCCATTGAGTCTGTGATAAAGTGATTCTCTTTACAGAAGGTTTTTTCTATAGCATAGACCATCTAATAGGGAGAATTTCAAGAAAGTCATTTTCATAAACATTTGTTTGAGATTAGTTTGGGATCTGGATTCTTTGGAGAACAATACCTTTCTTTTTCATTTTATGATCATCTTTGTCTTAGTGCTTAGAAAGAAAAGAGCTTTGCCAAACTTTTTTTTTTTCTTCTGGCATTAGTGTCTTCTGGAAAATGAAAATGGAAATGGCCCAGTTTCTCTTACTAAAGTCTTCAGAAATTTGCATGTAGTTTATTGGTTTCATCCTGAAAAAATAAATCATGCTTTTCCATGTTTTTTTTTTTACAGAACAGAAATGAAAATGTACCAGGTTTACTATCAATTGAAAGTAGAACTTCTAGGGTGAAATACATATACACAGACACACATCTATGTGTGTGTATATATTCATGTAGAGGCACATATACACAGATATGTGTATGTACATATTCCTGTAGAGTCATATGTACACACAGATATACACACATATGTGTATATATTCATGTACAGGTACATATACACACAGAGATATGACATATATATGTATGCACATATGTATGTAGAGGCACATATATACACAGACACACATATGTGTGTATGTACACATTCATGTAGAGGCATGTATATACACAGACACACATAGATATTCATGTTCATAGACAGTTATATGTGTGTGTACATAGTCATGTAGAGGTACCCACACAGATGTATATCTATATATTCATGGAGAGGCAAACAAGATTGCAAGGATGAGTAGAGAATAATGGGCAGGAGTTGTGATTACAGTTCATTACTTTCACTGATTCGATCTAAAGAAAAGACAAAGCATTTCATGTTTTTGGTGACGGCAGGGAGGTCCTTTTAATTTTTGCTCAAAATTAGACAGCTCAGCAGAAGATAAAATAGTGACCACATTTTATATGTCAGTTATGTCGTCCTGAAATAACTTCTGTGACTTCATGGAAAACATTTAAAGAACTCTAAAATAATCCAAATATTATCAAAGGAAAGGGGAGACTGTCTGAGAGGGCTCAACGGATGGGACTGGCTGAATCTCGTTTGTGATGAGATACTTATTCGGTCTCGGCATAATTCCACAACTCACTTAGCTTGTTAAATGTGGAAGAGAAGTGTCAAATGATGTTTCTTATTTGTCTAGCATGTTTCTTCTCTTCTCTGATGAGTATTACTCATGCTCCTATGTTACAGAAACCATGGGTCTTAGTCTCTGGGGGGAAAAGTTGAGACATTGCCATGGGCCTCCCTTATTGCCCTTCCTTTTAAGTAGGCATCAGTGTACAAAGGACACAATAAATGAGAACAGGTCTCGTAAGCTGCCAAACGCTATGTCACTGAGATTCCAAAACAAAAGTTGGCCTTTATTCTATCACACTGTCACATTCAAGAAGGGATAGCTGATGGACGACAAACATTTGATATTTCAAAACCTACCAGACAAAAGCCCAGTCTTTTCTCCACAAAGTTCTCCAAAAGTATTAGGAAACAAATTAATGCAAATATAATTCAAGTTAAAGTACTATTTTAGCACGGTTGTTTTGTCACAACTCTTTCTCTGGTGGTTATCCAATTCTTTGGATAAGTTTTGTGCTAAGCCATTTTGGATTTTGTCTGACATGTGGATGGCAGAGTGGTGTGTCCTGTGTGCATGGAAAATAAACGTGAAAAATGACTGATTGTTGCTGTCTGAAAGCACCTCAGTTTCTGAATTCTAAGGCAAATTAGGCCTCAGGTTTCGTTTTTGTAGCTGTAGTACCAGTGAATGAGAAAAACCAGAATGTCTGAATTTGTCTACATCCACGCATATCAGAAGAGAGATTTTTCTTTTCACAAGATCAAGGTTAAGCGGTTGTTTAGAAAACCTCACAATATTTCTATTTCTCTGATATTGTGTTCCTCCGAGTGGTTTTTAAACGATAAATGTCAGCCTAGCTGCAAAAGAGGGATGCTCTTCTATCTCATGAACCTTAAAGAAAAACTGTTAGCTAATTCAAATGGCATTTGCCCTGGTCAGTGAAGAAAATTGCCCTTTACTGGAGTAAAGAGAGTTTAGTTCTAAGGGTTAAAAATGCCTAGTTTGACTAGTCATTTTTGCAGTGCATCTGTTTGGAAAGCAAATGTGTTTAAAATAAAATAAGTGAAAAATAAAACATTGCGTAATACAGAGCTATCCAGTTTAAAGCAGGTGACATCTTGAACTATAGGTAGCATGAGTGGAAGCTATTACAAAATAGACACACCTGTGATTTGGGGCAAGCGAGGCTGGGATGATTCTTTTAAACGATTACTCCCAACAGCCGTGCAAACCACACCGTGAAAAATTTTGCAGACTTGCTGCATGATTTTATGCAGAGAACAGTAGTGATTCTCCTTTGGAAAAAATGGAAAAAGTGCAAGCAAAATGAAACAAAGGAATCATTTCTGAATTCCTGAAGGGATTGAAATGATTTCTTTTTGGTTTTGTCAAGTTGGTACACGAGACAAAGTAAACTAGCAATGCAATAATTTGCAATTATTCATGTAAAACTAAAAGGAACCATAAGCCACTCTTCTCAGCTTGGGTCTACAGATCGGTGAGGTACATTGGTCCAGCTTTACAAAGGAGTTGATTGTGTGACCCAGAGAGACTGTGTGACCTCCCACTGCCACATGGCTAATGTATGGTAGATAGGAAACTCAAACGTGGGAGAGCCCCACTGTACCCCTACACATGTCTGAAACTACACTATTCTGCTTTAGCCTGTGAGTTTATTACTTAATATATGAAGGTATCAACACATTTCTTAAGGGCTCACAGTAGTCAAAGCACTATGTTACAAGAATTACCAATTCTAAACCTTTGTTGGAGATGACTGCCTACCCACTGAAGGCATTGTACCTTCTATTTCTTTTAATTTTTATAAAACCTCCTTTGAAAAGTGTCATTCCTCTGTCTATACAGATGAATACAGACCTGAGGCCCAGCCTGGTTAAACTACTTACCTGAGGTCCGTGCTTAGCATACAGCTAACCAGGATGAAAAGTCAGCTCTGCTTATGTCTGTAGTTCCGTTCCTTTTATTATTTCTGAAATCTTCACTGAAAGAGAGAATAAAGTATAAGTCTGTGGTTGATAATTTCAAAGTTTCTGTTGTCTGACTAGAGAAACACATCTAAGAAAAATAATAACATCCAGACCCTCGGTTTTGGGAATCCTAAGTCATTTTGTAGTGAGGATTCTTAAGCCTTGCTCTGTTGTTTTACTTGTTAGGGATTTTCCCTCATTGCATATTAATTTCCTCATCCCTGCAGTATGAGACATTTAAGGAGCAGGAAAGGGCTGTCTGGCTCAGTGGGACTGGGCTGCTATTTAGTCTGCCTGTTTCCTACCTTACATGTCGATTGATTATCCTGCCTATCGTGTGTTGACATATTTTGCTTGCTGTACTGATTATACATTAGGAGTGCTAATTCTTTTATTGGGTTAGAGTTCAAAGGTGCTCATCTGTCAGCAAAAAGTCTCTCATTTCGTGGCATGCTTGGCCTTCCCTTATATCTGTCACTTTTATAGTGTTCTCAGAGGCTTTCCTCTTATTTCTGGTCCCAGTTCAATAGCAAAGATCTTGAAGCATTTTCCTTTGTAGTGCACTATTTTGTACGGTTTTTGGAGACAGATTCTGCTCTTTGAAGATATGCAGAATATTGGCATTTCATAGACTCTGACTGAAGCAATGGAAATCACACTGTATCCTGCTCTTTGATTTTAGCAGAGTTGTTAAACAGAGTTGGGTGCAGATCTCCAAATCTTGGACTTTTCCCAAACATGGTCAATTTCTGAAACCAATAAATAAAGAGATTCAGACTTGGCTTTTATATGTCTGTGTCATAGCATTCCAGCTAGCTGTCAAAAAATGGACTCCCATGAACAAGGGTCTGAGATGTGACTATGTAGAACAATATAAAAGCCCACCTAATGCCCCAATATCTTCCTATCATGTCTGTAGAAATTATATAGGTACACAAATGTGTCCATGACTTTATTTATTTATTTATTTATTATACTAATGCGGAACTGAAATCACAAGTAAAAATTGCTTCTACAGTCATTATTTTGGATTCCACATGGTGAGATGTTTTGCAATGAGTTTGAGGTGTTTGAGATACAAGTCCCTCTCAACAAAAATGCCAATATGTCAAGGATACATTTTATTGTAGCTTATATTTCAATCTAAAGTTGAGCAACAGAAGAATAGGTGTTATAGTGATAATAATTGCAAACATGATTTTTGCAAATTGGTAAGATTATCAGTGATGACCAACTTTTGCTCTAAATTCTTGTGATGTTTTAGCAAATTAGTCTTAACTATCATACAAAACATGAGTAAGCCCTCATTTAGAGAAGTAGCTGAAGTTGGCTCTTAGATAACTGGGCTTTCCGGAAGGGAGTGAAGCAAAGCCTACGAGTCTGCAGTCTCCTGTTGGAAAGTAAACATGGGAGTTATCGTCAAATTGTAATGAGTTTGTCTTTTGATAGTTTTGATACTATAAATTATAGAACATGATAGAACTATTAGAATAAAATTGAAATAGAATGGTATGAGACCATCATGCTTGGGTCTAAATAGAATGGATCTAGTAGGGGACCATGGGTTAGACATACAAACTCTCTGAGTCTTAGTTTTTTTATCTGTCAAATGGGGCTATTGTCTATTTACATAGCAAGGCTTTGGGTGGAGATCAAATAAGATAATGGTATAAAATGCATAATACCATATCAATCTGGCATGTAGTAGATATTTAGTAAAAAGTGTAACTTTATTGCATTTCATCTTCTCATTGTCTCTTTAAGCCAACTTGATAATGTGAACTAAAAATGCTATCTTTGTCAGCCTTCAATGGCTTTTCTTGGATTTATATGCACATGGTGCTATGCTGATTATGGCACAAAGCATGCTATATAGATGTGGCTCTTTCTAGGAATTTACTTCCACAATCACACAGAGATTGATGGATTCATAGAATATGAGCTGGAAGGGACCCCGGGGGCTCTCTGCATTCAGTAATTTTACAGACGAGGAAATAGATTCCCAGAGAGATGAAAAGACTTGCTCAGAATTTCCCAGTTAATTAGTGGCAGTGCCAGGAACAGGATCTGGGTTTCTAGAAACCTAGTCTATTGTTCTTATGTATCCACCTTCCTTATTTAGGAAATAAAGATTGTGATTGTATAGTCTAAGAGTTGTTAGTCAGGAAGAACTGTTTCAAAATATTATAGTCTTTAAAGATGAACAGCTAATCAGAAAAAAAAAACCAAGCCAAAAGGGTATGTATGAGGTGAGTAAACATGATTGCACTGTAGAAGTATGGGTGGTAGCACCACACCACAGGTGAGGAAGTCTTTCCTAGCCAACATATGATCTTCACCATTCTCCATCCTTCTCTCCCAATTAGTAAGTAAAGTCCTTACCCTGTCCAATATCAGATTCATTCCCATAAGCTCCTCCCTGTTGTAGAAATTTTGGAGCCACACTTGAGAAGTATGACTAAAATTTTTTTCTAGTTTATTGATGCAGATTCTGAGAGATTTCAAGAAATTCAAGAGTGAGGATATTTGGGTGGTAGGGGGAGAGTCAGATACTCAAGCACTAAAAATTGGATCATAGCAAGCATTAAAAAGGAGCAAAAGATTATATTCTATGCCACATATACACCAGCAATGTTTCTAAATATGGCTGATTTGTGGAGTTTTGTGGACATATTTGGTATTACACATTGTGTCTATATTGATCTGGAACACTCCAAGAGACCAACAGTAGTCACTGAACTCTTGCTCTGCAAGTACCAAGGTTTCTTTCCACTGCACAAGCTATAAACTTAATGTGGCAAAAAATGATCTGAATAAGTCAAAGATCCCCAACTCAGTAAATTAAGTAGTACCACATTGTCTTTTTTATATATCCTCCATTATTACAATGTGTACATTTTATTATGCGAGTCTAGGTTTAATCACGATATTATTTATCTGCTATAGAATTTTATCTCTCAGAGACCCTGTGTGGTTTAAGGAAGGTTTAAGAGACAGAGAGAGTGAAGGAGAGAGAGAGATTAAACCATAGAGAAGAAATGTTTCTGACCACATTGTCTAGTAGAGCAAGAGAACCTTAGAAAAGCTGTGACCTGATAGCGTTCATAAACTGTTATCTTCCCTTGGGAGAAGCTGGAGGGGCCATTCCACTCTGTGCTATCACTCTGGGTGTTCATTAAAAATTCATTCAAGGCTAAATCATATCATCAAACAATGAGTATGGAGGCCCAGATCTGTGCGTCAAAGAGAGGAGGCCATATCAGGGCCAGGTTGCTTTATTTAGTGGGGTCTGTGTCAGGCAGACAAGGGAGATGGGAGGTTTCCTTGGAGGCTTTTGTAAAGCTCTGGGCTTCTTCTGGGGGCTCAATTAGAATAATCAGCAGCCTTGGGAAATTCACACGGTGTTGGTGGGGCTGTGATCCATCATCATCCATCATACTTGTGCACTGGGTGACTAAGGAGCCAAATACCAGGCTGGCGGGGTGGCCAGAGCCCTTCTGTGCCTGGAGCTCTCTGGTCGTCAGGGCAGGACTCCAGGAAGCCTGGCAGTGGGAGGGGTGTGAAAGGCCGCAGGAGGACTAAACCCTCCCCTCAGCCTGCACTTGGGGGGCTTTCCCTCCCAGCATTCCCTGCAGGTGACAGTCTAGGAGCAAGAAGCAACTGTATAGTGCTGTGAAGGAATTTTAGATTTTTTGCTTTGGATATCCTCAGCTTAATTTGTCTTTGGCTGGGTTTGTTTGGAGCGGATTTCCAATTTATTTTGAGTTTGTTTGTTTGTAGGTCTTACCAATTTTAAAAAGCTTTCCAGACTGTTTGCTATTCAGCCTTCCTTCTGTGCACACTTGCTTGTGGGGAGGATTTTGTCCTTTCAAATAAGGAAAGATTGTCAAGGTGTGTATCTCTGTGTATGTGTATGTCTGTGTGTTTCTGCGTGTGTGTGTGTGTGTGCGCGCGCACGCGCATGTGTGTATGTTTTGCAGGGAGACAACAAATAAAGCCCTTATTATATTCCTTATATCTTTAGCAACCTTTTTCAAGCTCTTTTTTTTAACCTAGGAAGAAATGTGGTTTTGGTTATTTTCAAAAAATGTTTCAAAATTCCAGAATTAGGAGAATAGTGTCTAGTTCTATAGAAAAAGCATTTATTGCAATATGATCTCAGAGCCAGTCTGCTAGGGTCCTGTGTAAGATTGGGCTCAGTGACTAATCTGGCTTCTTGGTTCCCAAGCAAAGAAATTTGGCAGCCAAGTATGTCAATTTTTGCCCATCTTCCAGTTCGTGTTTTTCTCAGAAAACCAGGGAAAGAGCCAAATGCGTGTGTGCACACATTATAACCAAACTTACCAATCCCGATTTTATGATATTTATCATGAAGGAAAATATAGTTAAATTTGCCTTTTTCTGTTTCAGAGGGAAAATGGAATTTCTACCTCTCCAAAGCCAAAAAGAGAACCATTTTTTAATTTGTGTTTTAATCACTCAGGTGTATGTGACATTAATATAGAGTCCCTATGCTCTTGTTTTATTTTACTTTATATTATTTTATTTACTTTTAATGGCCACCAGTGGTAAACCCATGGCTTCCCTTAAATAGATCTACTACCATTCTCTTTTGGATGGTACAAATAAGCCCATAAAACAAAGAAGTGTCTTCTAGTTCATTCGTTCTCTTTTTATATTTCTCAAAATGAAAATCCAAAGCAGAATGCCTGGAAGTATATTGCAATTTGACAGGATTTGCTTTGTGTGCATATGAGAAAATATGACTCGTCAAAAAAGTAGAAGAATAGATGTATGTGCACCGTGACGCTGTTTTATCGGTATCTATTGCACCCATTGCAACGAGACTCCTGGGATGTTGGACCTAAATTAAAATAATCATAAATAATGTTAAACAATAATAAATAAAACCCAACTTCTACCCCTCCTTATTTCCCTTTCTCTCTTTTTTTTTTTTCCACGAAGAAAATACACAAGTAAATAATGCCAAGCAAACCAGCCCCTTTTAGGAAAGGAAGCACATAGGCTGAGGGATGTGTGGACCAGAGAGCCAACCCCATGTGCCCTGGGGATTTGAGTTCTGGGAGGAGGGTGAGCAGACAATTGCACTGGATAGAGACTGTTTATTTTCAAGATTTCCTGCATATTCACTTATTGGATTCTAAAATTTATCCTGACAAATTAGATTTATTGGCATTAAACTTTTTTTTCTCAAAGGTTTCAAATGTAGGGGTAAAATTACATTGAAGTCTAATTCTGTATAATAAATTCCTATCACAGCCATTGAGGTGAAGAATTGTTTTGGAGCCTTTCTCTAGGAATTCCATCTCAAACAACATTGAACCAGGAAGGGGTTGTGTGTCTGGCAGCACTTTGTGAAGTGAGGTCCCTGAGCTAGGATTATCAAGACATATCGAACAGCCTAAAGTGTAGGAACTTAAGAGTGTTCAGCATTTAAAGGTTTGAGGGGATGAAGATTTTTATGGAATTACCATTCTTTAAGAGTCTGCAAGACCTAGTGAAGATGTCCTTGAGTGCCATTTTTGACATTTTCTCTATTTGTACCTACAAGAGCAACATTTCTCTCTCCCATTCCCATGCTGATCTTGTGAACTTTGTGGACTCTTTCGACAGTGTTGGGTGCTCCGATCTTCCTCTTGGCATGGCCCATGGGTCCCATTCCCTCAGGGTGGCCACATTTACTGACCACTGATGTACTAACTCATGATACAGTATGATGGTTCGTCGGTCTATTTTATCCCACCCACCCCGTCACCAAATTCTGTTTTACTTCCTAAACCTCTCTTATTATTTATCCTATACCATTATTGTCAGTTTTAAAAAAATGCCCTTGTGATCACTCATGGACTATTAAAATAGCCTCTGACTAGTTTATCTGCCTTGTGTGTCATCATTCTTAAATTTCTCCAGTTCTTTGAATCAAAGTGATCATGCTAAAACACAGCTCTAATCTTTCCATTTTCCTCCCTAGGACTCTTTGCTGGCACCACATGCGCAATAGGAAAAAGGCCAGACTTTAGAATGTGCCATAGAGGGCCTTGGCTCTTTGGTCCTCACATTTGGCTATTTCTTCACATCTATCTCTGACTCTTTCCTGCTGCCAGTCAGGCAATCCTAAGAAAGCCTCAGTCTCATGCACATACTAAGCAGTTTCATATGTTTATACCTTTCAAGATGCTCTTTCTTCTTGAAATGGTTTCTATGCCCTTGTATTTTTTCTGGGAAACTTCTTTAAAACTATATTTATTCTTCAACACCCTCCTCATATGTTGCCCCATCTCTGGGCAGCCTTTCCTGATATTTCTCACCCTCAGAGTGAATTCCTTTCTTCTCTGTACCTTGTACATAGTTTGTTGATCATGAGTACTTTATTTATTTGCGTTACTTCCTTCTCTACTGGACAGTGGCTTTTAAAAAATTTTTTTCTTAAATAGTTTATTGTCAAGTTGGTTTCCATAAAACACCCAGTGCTCATCCCCACAAGTGCCCTCCTCCATGCCCATCCCCCCTCACCCCCCACAACCATCAGTCCTCAGTTTTTGTCAGCATTCAAGAGTCTCTCATGGTTTGCCTCTCTCCCTCTCCCCCACCATTTCCCCCCTTCTTCTCCCCCATGGTCCTCCGTTAAGTTCCTCCCAATCCTCCTATATGTGCAAATATATGATATTTGTCCTTCTCTGCCTGACTTATTTCGCTCAACATAACACCCTCAAGGTCTATCCATGTTGCTACACTTGGCCAGATTTCATTCTTTCTCATTGCCATGTAGTATTCCATAGTACAGATAAACCACATCTTCTTGATCCATTCGTCCATTGATGGACACTTAGGCTCTTTCCATGATTTGGCTATTGTGGAGAGTGCTGCTATGAACATTGGGGCACATGTGCTCCTATGCATCAGCACTCCTGTATCCCTTGGGTACATTCCTAGCAGTGCTATTGTTGCAGGATTCTCGCACAGAGAGTTGTGACACTGAGGCTTTTCTTTCCAGGGAACAACTTTATTTCTGTCGGCACTGCTCAGTTGGGTTTGTACCCAAAAGAACTGAGCAGCCCACATCACATGGCATAGTTTTTTTTAATACATTTTCTATTTCTTTGTCTCCCATATATGGTAACACACATAAACATGCAGTCTGATTAAGTTGTCTCAGTTTACAAGAACTTGGGGGATGTAGGCACCTGGGCGCATATCTAGGTGACCTTGAAGTCTTCTCTCCTCTCTTCTTCTTCTTTTTTCTCTCTCCTTAGGGAGGGGTTCCTACAACACTATTGCTGGGTCATAGGGGAGTTCTATTGTTAGTTTCCTGAGGAACCTCCACACTGTTTTCCAGAGGGGCTGTACCAGTTTACATTCCCACCCACAGTGTAGGAGGGTGCCCATTTCTCCACATCCTCACCAGCATCTATAGTCTCCTGATTTGTTCATTTTAGCCACTCTTAATGGCATGAGGTGGTATCTAAGTGTGGTTTTGACTTGTATTTCCCTGATGAGGAGGGATGCTGAGCATCATTTCATGTGTTTGTTGGCCATCTGGATGTCCTCTTGGGAGAAGTGTCTGTTTGTGTCTTCTGCCCATTTCCTCACTGGATTATTTGTTTTTCAGGTGTGGAGTTTGGTGAGTTCCTTATAGATTTTGGATACTAGCCCTTTATCTGATATGTCATTTGCAACTATCTTTTCCCATTCCGTCAGTTGCCTATCAGTTTTATGGATTGTTTCCTTTCAGTGGCTTTTTAAAAAAATGTTTATTTATTTATTTTGAGAGAGAGAGAGGAAGAGAAAGAGAGAGAGAGAGAATCCCAAGTAGGTTCTGCACTGTCAGCACAGAACCCAACTCGGGGCTCCATCTCACATCAGGAGGTCATGACCCTAGCTGAAATCAAAAGTTGGACACTTAACCGACTAAGGCACCCAGGCTCCCCTGGATGGTGGCTCTTTATGAGACCAGTCATTTTGGCTTCTAGAGTGCAAACTCAGTGCTGTGTATCCTATAGCAGATGTTAAATGCATATCGAAGGAAACAAACTATCAACTGTCAGTGGGATCCTGGGAGATGGCTTTGCCTTAACTCAAAGGAATATGCTTAATTGGGGGTAATTTCAGGTATGAGAGTAGGTTCGGTTGGAGATATATGTATTTTTGGGGTAGGGGGACCCAGCTTAAGGCAGGCCTTGGTCTACCACATCCAAGGGAGTGGAGGGGAGGGAGTACATATGCATCACGTGCTGTCTGGGGTTTGGCAGAGTGGAGACATCAGTGCTGATGGTGCCCAGATCACCACACTTAACAGCAGACCCCATAGGTTATTAAAGCTGAGAGCCTATCTAGGAAGATTAGCTGGAGGAAGTGCTTTAGCCACGGAGCAAACAGGCAGTCTCTTGATTAGTGCCTCAGACATGGCACTGTGGTATTGGGTTTCCATGTGGACCATTACTAGGATATTTGAGATCTGGAGCTTCGGTTCTAACCTCACCTTGAGTTTGATTTTTGAATCCAAACGTTAGAAATGGGCTTTGCTCACTTCTCTCAGCCTGCATTTCCCAGCAGTGGGTTTTGTGTCCTTTGTTTTTGGACATTTGAAAGGGATGCTGAGAATTAACCCATCTGGTGTTTGTTTAGTTGGGGAATCCTAAATAGCTTCTTGTACTGGGAGAACACAGTAGCGAATATATCTTTACAGTAATGTGTTTTAAATCAAAAGGGCTCCATATTTTCCTGTGTGTTTGAATGTGACATTCTTGATCATTCCAGACCCACCTGTCTGAGAACAGGAATCAAAAACAGGAGTCACTCTCAAATTTCACCTCTATTTAATCCATCACAGAAACACACTGGCTTTTCACTGTATATATATAAAAAAACACACCAGGACATTTAAACAAAGTGACACAGATCATCAGCAGATCAACTGGGAATGACGGCTCAATCAAACAAATGTATGTTGAGAATTTCCACAGGGCAGCTCTCACAGCAGCCAAGCCAAATTTGTTTAGTATACATGAGTTAGCTGCTTAGGAACATTTGCTATGCTGCATGCCAGATGATGACTTTTCTAGGTAAACATCCATTTAGCAGCATATACCCATCCATGAAAGTGTTGGCGTGATTTTGATCTATTCTCTTGGACTCCTGAAGTTATGACTTCATTCCCCTGGCAGCCAAGTACCAAACCCACACAGGCACCATTTAGGCTAAAAAGAGGAGGGGGGAGGGGAAGCTATACACTTATTTCAAACTGTAATATAACCATCCAAAAGGTAGGAGAAACTCCATAAAATTGACAGGCCATTTCACTTTTCTGACAAGCAATAAAGCAAGCATCATTAAAATGGATGTCAAATTACAGGGCAGGGAAGCAGCAGGGAAAATACTTACCTCGTTCTTGGTATTTGAAATAGAATGTGGCATATTTATCCTACCTCAGTCTAAACTTGGAGGCATTCTCTTTGGAGGTGTGGGGGTTTGGGCTCATTTATTAAACTGGAATTTCAGAATCAGATCTCAACTGAGAAAGATCATTTAGATTCCTCAGAAAATAGTATTTAAATATTTGTCTTACTAATTCTTGTATTTGAGAAATTTACTTACTTTTTAAAGGTATCATTTAAAGAACAGAAGACTTGGTGGAGCACAATCTTTAAGGCAGACCAAAAGAGCCAAGTGTTTATAAACCACAGAAACAAAACTCAAAAGTTTATGGTAGAGTTTTCAAACTGTGTGCTTACTCTCCCTGCCTGTTGTGAAATCCAGCCTGTGTTGTGCAAGGTTCAAGCTCAATGCTCTAGTTTATTAACCACAGGACTTTCTTTCTGATTGTTTTCAACTAGGGAATCCTCAATCTGGAGGGACATTTTCAAACAGAAAGCTTGAGAATTCCCTTTTTGGACCAAGGGGCAATTATGTGAAATTTATTGGAAGAGATCATTGTTTCCAAACTTTAACCTCCTTTAGAAGCTCACTTGGCAGCTATCACTTGCTTGAGCAAGTATTTTCAATGGCCAATAGTTTAAAAAGCCCCTAGAAAATATCTCTTGTCCACTGGTGGCAGTGACTTTTGTAGATAACAGCTTCCTTTGAAATCTGTTTAAGATTCAGAGCTAGGTGAGTTACAAAATTCAGCTTTCAAAAAGTGAAGCTGCACATAATTAGCATTTTCTAAAGTTGGTTCAATTTTTAAAAGTTTTTTTAGTTTGAGTATAGTTGACGCACAATGTTACATTATTTTCAAGTGTACAACATACTGATTCGACAACTCTGTGTGTTATGCTGTGCTCACTACCAGTGTAGCTACCATCTGTGACTGGGACACCATTACAATACCATCGAGTGTATTCCCTATGCTGTGCCTTTTCATTTAAATTTGAACATCTACTATATTATTCACAGCACTGGCCAGGAGACATAAAGATAATTGAGACATAGCCTTTGCCCTCATGAAAATCAAAATGGGAGGCTAGGAAAACAAGTAACTTTAACAGCACCGAGGTAAATGATGGATGAATGTATTCTGATGTGCGTTTTATATTCTTGGGGATTCAAAAAGGAAGGAGCTCACTCTCATTGGGGAAGTGGTGGACATGATGAGTGGGAACCCTTAGCAGATGAGATAACATCTAAACTGGATCTGAAAGAATGTCAGTGTATAAGTCTTAAATGCTTCCTCCTCCATGAGACCTTTACTATCTAAAGTGGTTGTCACTCCTGCATTTCAACCTATTTTGTTCTCTCCTCAGAACTCAAGACTGTCTCATATTCCTCATATTCTCCCTTTCCCCACCAGGCTGTGAGGTCAATGAGAATGGGAACCTTATTGGTCTTGTTCACCACTTCATCCCTAACTGTCAGAACAGGAGCGGGCCCTCACTAGGGAGTTGAGGAAGGGAGAATGAGGGCAGAGTGTTCTAGATCAGAAGGTTGTCAAGGAAAAAAATACATAGAAACCAAATTCCACAGGATATTCATAGACACGAAATAGATTATTATGAACAAATAAGATGGGCAAATTGGTTATGATTAATCACAAAAAAAAATTTCTGAGGTATCCAGAAAGCTGTGATGAGCTCTAAAACCCTCTGAAGTCTTTCTAAAATGAATATCACAGTTGATAACCCAGGGTAAAACTTTCTTGGGTGAATGGTACACCTTCACCAGATATGCTCATCCATGAAAGCAGTTGTGTGATACATTCCTCAATCCCTTTATACACATTTTAAAAATGAGATATGGTATGGAATGGATGAGATACATATATGTGAAGGAATATTATTGAGCCATAAAAAAGAATGAAATCTTGCCATTTGCAACAACATAGATGGAACTGGAGAGTACAATGTTAAGCGAAATAAATCAGTCAGTGAAAGACAAATATATGATCTTATTCGTTTGTGGAATTTAAGAAACAAAACAAATGGGCAAAGGAAGAAAAAGAGAGGGAGACAAACTAAGAAACGAACTTTAGCACAGAGAATGAATTGCTGTCTGCCAGAGGGGAGGTGGGTCGGGGGATGGGTGAAATAGGTGATAGAGATTAAAGAGTACACTTATCATGATGAGCACTGAGTAATATATAGAATTGTCTAATCAGCACACTGTACACCTGAAACTAATACAACACGCTGTTAACTATACTGAAATTAAAATTAAAAGCTTAATAAAAAATTTAAAATGGGATATAGGGAATTCTTCTGTTTTTATGATTACTAATACGCCACCAAATGTGGATAAATAGGTAGCAGTCTTTAAGGACACAGAGAAAATATTAATGCGAGTGTACATAGAGCTTTAGTGACTTTAGTTTGGGACAGAATAATCTGAGGGCAAGTGGGGATTTGTCATAAACAAAAGATTCTGTTTAAATATAAATAAAAAATAAGAACAATAACCTGCCAAGTTCCCACATGTATTTACTCTCACAATGGTAAATTTTACATAGTCCCAAGATTACTATTTATCAGAGCAGCTCCCAGGTATTGGGATGAACCAGACGCTTTCAAAGTGTTGATTGATCACTCTTTGCTAGCAGCTCACTAGGATTACACAGCCACTCCAAAATCAACAGCCTGAAAGAAAATGATATGAGACTTGGAACAAAGGCTGGAATGTAGGTTAGCAACCGCCTTGCATTGCAGTAAATACATCAATTAATATTCATCAATGTCTAGAAACATGATCTAGTAAGAGTACGGAATGAACTGCGTATGACAATTCAATTTTCAGCCCCCGAAGAAACCTCGGCCACGCCTTACTTTTGCACAATAGAATTTGGAGAGAACTCTGGGTGGGTTTGCGGTTCTTCCTAACTAACTACTGAACTTTTTAAAAACTCTCGGGAATGTTATCAGGGTAGTATACTGTACGTACAGCCTGGGAGTGCTTGTTTCCACCTGCATCCATCAGCCCAGACCAAGGAGGTGTATTCGGAGGTTCACCAATTGCACCAAAGTAACGGAAGAGCAGCATGAAAGTTCCTCCTGTTCTTTTATTTGCCAGGTGTTTCAAGGCACTCATTTTTTTTGAAGTATTGGAATGAGATGTTTGTGGGAGGAGGCTGAACTGCCCTATGCAAGAGATAGGGATGGGGACAAATGAATCCTATGACTTTTTCTTCTCTGCATTTGGGGCTGAAATCATGGGAAAAGCTGATCATTTCCCATCATCAAATGTTGCTCATTGTTCACTGCGAATAATACCTCTTTCAAACAGAAACCTTCTTCTAAACTTATTCAATCCGGGCTGTTTCTTATAACAACACAGAAATCCTGGCAAGGGAGTGTTCCAGAAAGAGCTCATCTTTTTGTAGGATGTCAACGATCACATTGATTTTTCTTTACATTTGATTTCAACAAGGGTTTATTGAGAGATTTATTGATAGGGAGTAGCAGAGAATGAATTGTTCACAAACCATCACTTTTTGTTATCTGAATACAGGTGGACCTGGAAAACACTGATCTCCAAGAAGAGTCACTTAAGACTGACAGGCCTGAGAACTTTTCCCTATGACAATGATAATGACTTTGGCATTTGTAGTTTCCCCTGAAGTTCACAAAAGATGCTCAAATGCATTATTTCTTCTGATTCTTACTGGATTTGGTGTCATAAGTATTTTAAGGACCACTTTTGTCTAATAGAAATATAAATGTAAGCCACATATTAATTTTAAATTTTCTGGTAGGTAGCCACATTAAGTTGGGTATAAATAAACAGGTATAATTAATTTTACTAACACATTTTATTTAACCATTATATCAAACCATTTAACTCATTATATATATAACCAATATACTATAATTATATCAGTAATGAATATAAATACTATTTATATAAAAATATATTCATCTTTATTTATTATAAATATATTCATCTTTATATATTATCAACTTTATAATTTTCATATCAAGTTTTTAAAATCTGGTGTGTATTTTTAAACTTACAGTACATCTCAATTTGGAAAGGCCACATTTCAAATGCTTAATTATTGCATGTAGTGTGGAAATAATGGGAAAATATCAGAGATGGATAAAGAAACTGAGGCCCAAATAGATTGAGGGTTTTTCCTGGGTCACGCAAGTGGTTAGGTGGACTTGAACCCAGTGTGGTCTTCTGGTTTAAACAGAAATTGGGTTAGGTCTGTGGTTTATGGATTATCTGAATTTACTTGGGATAATATGGGTTAAGATTACAGACTAGGAAGCTGGAGATGTTACAAAGAATGATTCTATCATATAACTAAGAATTCTTTATGCTAGTTTTGGAAATGCCATAAAATTTGTGTTTTTAAAAACAAATGCCTTAAGAAATTAAATTTGGATGCATAGCCTAGTTTGGAATAACTAGTCTCTGAATTTCTTACAGGCTCATTTCTATATTTGTATATTCCTATATTATTCATTCACTTAACATGTATTTATTGAACATTTACCATGTGGCAGACACTATGCCTGCACCTGCAGATGCAGTGGTAGACAAAGCAGAGTCCCACCCTCATGAAGCTTACAGTCTACAACCGACAATGTGTGCTTGGTCCATAAGGTTATAAGCAGTAAGTGCTGGTGGACTCCAAAGGTAGTCGGCAATATTTGATATTGCTTTACCAACTTCCCTTCCTGGAGGATTCAGTGAAAAGCTTAAGAAAAGGATAAAAATGTGGGTTACCCATGTAGAGACTTTTTGTTTGTCGATTTTTATTCCTATTACAACCAATATTTTTAAAGGGTTTGCAATGTGAGGACGACGGGTACAAATTCTGAATTGATTCCAATTGGTTAAATTCATCTATTAGCATCTTGAACATTTAGACAGAGAGAGAGAAAGAGAGAGAGAGAGAGAGAGAGAATGTGTGTGTATGTGTGTGGGTGTGTGTATGTGCGTGTGCACACAAGCTTGTGTATATTCAGCAGGTACTTTCCCCTCCTTCAGTGGGGCATGATTACTATATCTTTAAACAGACTGAGGATACAATGTATGTGATGCTTTTGTAAATTTGTGTTAGAATTTCTCAATTTAGAGGAGGGAAGGGGAGAACCACTCACTACATCAGCACAATCGGCTGGCTTTGGCTGACGTTTTCAAGTCAACAAATACACATTGAATTGTCATAGGCTAGAAACTTTGCTGGGTTCTGAGGATTCTGCAGTAATTCATGCACCCTTACTCCCTACCGTCATCATCTTAACAGTCCAGTGGAGTTTTGGTGGTGGTGGCTTTAATAACCTTTCCCACTTGGGCTCACTTGTGTTGGGGCATGCCAATTACATGATCCATTTATGACTCTCCATATGTTTATATGGGTCTTTGTGTTTTTTGTTTGTGTGTGTGTATGTGTATGTATGTTTTGGCTAGATGTATATAATGCTATTTCTTGGGAGAATATATAATGTACTTCTTTTCCACCTAGAATAAAGAAAGTCTACTCAGCTGTTTTTTTCTTCGCCCAAGTATTTTCATTTGACCCTTTAGGCCAGCTAAACTTTGAAGAAAAATGCAGATATACCCTACTGTTCAAAATGGTGTAGAGATTTAGGAGCGTTAATTTAAAAATTCATAAATCCTTTGCTGTATGCAAATTAATGACCTGTGACCTTTTTTCCAGGTGACTTGTTTTGACTTAACTATGTCCAAATAAATGCGTTTATTTAGGAGAGCTCAATGCTACCAAAAACTGACATTTAGCATCTCCTATGGCTCATAATATGTATGAGAGATGTGGACCACCCTCTGTTTTCTCATTATGCCAAATAATGGAAAGTGGAAATCACTCTAATCCTTTCTTCTGTGTCTGCTGTACCTCTGCAAATATGATAAACTCAATCCAATTAAAAGTCATTACCTCTCCAGGGCTTTGCTGCAGTCTATAACCTTTATTTCACAATCCTCCTGATTATCTGTCTTCATCACAAGTAGAATTTCTAGCCATCTTCCATTTCAGGTTTCTCTTAAAGAAGGGGAATATCATTTTTAGTGTTGAATATTGGAGTCCTTATTTTCTGTAGCGTTCACTTGACTCCATTCAATGCAGCCTCATATTAGAAAGTTAATTCTTCCTGGGTATTTGTCTTATCTCCCTGACTAGATTGTAAGTTCTCTGAAATCAGCAATTTCACTTTATTCTTCTTTGAGCTGTCCCTACCCCTCTCCACCATGGTGCTTTGTATATAGAAGTCTTATCAACTAAATGATTATTGGTTTGTGGTATATGTTAGATCATAGTTGCTGAAAATTAATAGTGGGAATGAGTATTAAAAAGTTAGATGAAGTGGATATATTAATACAATGACAATAGCAACAGAAAAAACAAAAGCAACAATAGCACAAATCTTAAGTTACTGCATAATTTTCTGTAGACTTCAAGTATCTCTCCTGCCCCCAGTGAACATTTTAATATCATATAGTTTTGTTAGAATTATAACATTTCCAGTTTTTCCTTTTAAGCATTCATGGTTTACATAGGTTGACATGGATTAATCCACAATATATTTGGACCAGCAAGCATCTTCAATGTTTAAATGAGTAAACTGACAATTTTCTGGCTCTTTCAGCTCTTAAATTCTACAATGCCATGAAAAATAAATATTTCAGTCAATTATCCTGAAGCTTAGGCAATATAATGGCAAAACATTTTATTTAACTCAACTACGATAGCTATAACCTATTAAAACAACAGTTTGGTAAGTAATATTGGAATAGACCCATAAGATGATCAGCAAAAGCACAAAACAAAGTCACTGAGATCTTTTTTCTTTGTTTATTCTAGAAAATAATATCTGATCTAAGTAAGGGTTATCTTATTTATGTCTTGATATAAATGGGCAGCAAAATATTTTATATGTATACTACTAAATTTGAAGTTACAAATACGTGGGATTTTGGCATTCCTTTTTATGAAGCACCTTGTTGAGCAAATGGCTTTTTGTTTTTTGAGATTGTTGTTCACTGTATAATTACAGCTCTCAAAATTTATTTTGCTACTTTGGCTTTTGGTGACTTTGACTCTCATAGACATAGGTGGATATGATCTGGGAAAAGACTGTCATCTATTGTATGGGGCACCAGAAGTCAGAAGTACTGCCTACTAGCTTGTTTTAGAGTTCTTGCTTTAGATTGGAAGTTCCAGGGTGATTCTGCTCAGTCTTTGCTCTGAAGACAGCACTGTTCTGAGGTGAACCAAAATGATCTATGGTTTGTTTGGTGCAACTCTTAATTCAAACTAGAGGATAAGTGTGGTTTGGGCCATGTATAGGCTACTGGGAGTTTCACTGGCAGGTTCATGGTAGAACTTCAAGTCTTGCTTCAGTGAAGTAAATCAAACAGAAACACATTTTTATGAGTTACATGACCAGGAAACCATCAACTTTTCTATGAGGTTTTCTCTTGGCTTATTTTGTAATGGAAATGTGGACCGTGCTGTTTTGTGAACTGTTGGTTTCACCATTGTATGAGTTATGTAGATGCAGTAGAGTGAGTCATTCCTATTTTGATACTCATGTTGCTGTGAAGAACTCAGTGATACTCAGATATAACTGCATGACAACTGCATTTCCACCAAAAAAATGAAGGAAGAGACTCATTCTTAACAAATTTAGTGCATATATGGTTTTGGTCAGCCTGAGGCTGGGGTTACTATAAGTTTGGCATGCCCAGTTGCACTTGCTTATACGCAACTGTTTAACAGCCATCACTCTTTCTAACCTCAACTTAGATCTTATTTGATGCATTATCATATACCTGTTACCATTTCTGTCTTCACTACTCAACTCTAAGGGCCTTGAGAACAGAAAATGCATTTTACACAGCTCTATATCTACCCTTAGCACGATACAAGACACGGCATAGTGCCAAATAACGTTTTGGAATGGGTAAGTGAGCAAGTCTGAAACGGCTATTACCCCAACACTTCAATCATCTAATTCTCCTAGAAAAGAATTGGAATCTGGGCACTTTTTGTCGTCAAAACTTCAACTGGAATGTGCAGTTGAAGCCCCCCCACAAAACTGGCAAAGTCTGGGGCATTTGTTTAATCCTTCACTTTTCATAGTATGGAGCCCACCAAAGATTTTGAAAGTCAAATGTATATTTATTCCACAGAGGAAACTTTATCAACCCGTGCAAAAGTTTACTGGCACTAGCTGGTGATATAATGGGTAGTTTAAATCCTGCTAACTGCAAATAATTTTTCAACAGTGTTTATGATTGTGGTAGAGTTTAGTGAGGCAGAAGTACAGATAACATAAATATTTCAACAAAAGCCGATTGTACTGGAGCCATAAATAAATTAGACCCAGTTTGTAAATAAATTTAGTTTTTGCCAGCAAACACTTATAATCCTCTCTTGCTGCAAACGATAGTAATTTATATAGAAGAGGTCTTGAATGCCTTTTTTAAAAAGTCACTTCTCATTAGGAAGCGGTGCCTGGTGCCCGTCAAGTGTCTCAGACTGTGTGACTCAATTAGACATTGAAGGATACTGTACAGACCACCTAATGCTACTAGTTATTGTACATGTTGATAATGATGGCTTCCAGAGGCCATACATAGTTTGGTAGTCTATGAAGTTGTCATATCATATCATTCCCTTAAATATCTAGCTTGTGTTACCACTTAGCCATGTTGAAATTACCCCCTCTCAAATCATAAGTGCTATTTAGTGTATGTATACACATATGCATAGCACATCTGTTCATATTTTTCTGAAAACACTTTTTACCAAAGTGTGTAATGTTTTCTCAAATTAAAAAAAAAACCTTCTTTTATGTTTTTCAATGACATTCTGTCCATCCCCATGGTTTTGAATGATTTTACATTTAATATGACGTAGTCATGGGAAATTCAATATGGGGGCCTTCACAGCTTAAAATGGGGTCAGAAAACTGAAATCCTTGGAATCATCTAAACTTGTTTTACACTGAAGACGCACATTTGCAATGGGGCCAGAGTCCAAGCTGAAATTAGCCAAAATCAAGGAACTTTCCCCACAGAAACACTTTAAGGTCAGAAGTCATTGTTTCTTTGCTACCAAACCCTATGAGAACAAGGTCGGTTGGTCATTTTCAAGTAAAACTTAATTTTGAGACGCCAACAAAATTTCATTCTTTTGGGCACTCTCTGTTCCTTATCAAGCCAAGAGTGTGGTTAGGTTAGTGTTCGATTGCTTGTTCACATTCCTTTTTATCAGCAAGCCATTGCTACAACTCCCTCTTCTGCCAGACATGCATAATTATTTCCCTTTCTTTATGTGGAACTCCTGGCTATAAGACAGCTCTTCTGTTTTGTAGCATTAGGGAAGAGACTGTGTCAAGTCAGTTGTGAGAATGAATTTGAACTTACATTTATACTGCGGATTCAGTTCTCCTACACATCTATAGTATATGGTAGAAAGTGGAGCTCAATCCCACTTAACTTTTTGATCTTCATCTTTTTGGGGTTGTTTTGAATATTTTCACCCAGTTTATATTAGAATTCAGCCTCCTCACTACAAAGTGCACCCCCCTTCCTTTAACTTGTAGCTCCTGAGCTCCTTTGGAGGCAAGAAGGATGTTTGCCAAAAGCCACCAAGCCACACTTCAGTAATTAGAATAAAGAAGTTGGGGCTCTCATTTCACATGCAGAGCTGAATGAAGTAGAACCGTGGTCAAAGGGATCCCAGGTGCTCCTCCATTAGCAATGGCACATTAATGCACCCTCATGCTCCCCTCCCCCCCCAAACACCTTCTTCCTTCCTTCCTTCCTTCCTTCCTTCCTTCCTTCCTTCCTTCCTTCCTTCCTTCCTTCCTTCTTTCCTTCTTTCTTTCTTTCTTTCTTTCTTTCTTTCTTTCTTTCTTTCTTTCTTTCTTTCTTTCTTTCTTTCCTTCAGGAAGCAAATCAGGTCACTCCTTAGCATGGGAAGGGCTGCTGCTTTCTTCTGAAACCACCATCAACAACATAAACAAATTAGAGGTAGTAAACCACACATTCTGCCCACACGTAAACCACAGTCCTCACCAGAGGGCAGTCTACTTAATGTGAGAATAACAGCCCAGTTTTATAAGCCTCTACTGGGAATAAATTCCAGTTTCACTGGTTAGAGCAAAGTTAGGCAGCCAGAGGACAGTGTGTCCTAGGTTACATCGAGAGAGACCAAACGAATTCGTAAAGTGTCTTTTCAGGAAATATGTTTTATAAGCTTTTGGTACACCACACCTTGTCCATCCTTTGGGTTTTATTATGTAGAATGGGGAGTGCTTGAGTGGAATGGACCTAGGGCTGAACTTGTCCAATGTGCTTATTTTATAGATAGGGAAACAGGGACCCAAAAGACCTAAGGCTCTCAAGCCCTCACTCTCAACGTGCTGGAGACACATTGCTGAATCCAGATCTCTATATTGGTGCTTGTGCCCCTCCTGCTTTTCCCAAATGCAAATGGCAGGGTCTACAATCCCCTATCTTGACCCATGTGGGAGTTGTAAAATATTCTCTATACCTTCCTGATGCTGATATGCTTCCTTTCCTGACAATGGCTAGTCCTCCACTAATGTGTCCAGCCCTAAACTAATGTGTTCCGTCATCAGTAAATTCCTGCCTGTGATAGTCTTTTCTTAAATACCTGTTTAAACAGTCATTTAGATAAGAGTGTCCCATTTGTGTGCAACAGGAAATGCCTGCCTTCTTTTAGATACGCTGGCAAATAATTACTGTAGATACGGCTTGAATACTGAAAGGCTGTACTCTGGTCATTTCAGACTGCCTGAGGAGTAACCACCCAGTCTGCTGCACCATAATTTCAGGGTATTTCTATTTTACCCTAAATGAATCTGAAGGAAAATCATTTTGGGGATATAAAAAGTTTATGAGAAAAGCCATCAGGTCAAAGATTGCCAAAAGTCTCTTAAAATTTCATATTGCTAAAAGAAAGTTGAGGCACATAGTTATAATGGAAAGAGAACCCCTATCTGATCTGTGATAAGTCTGTTCTTACCTGGGCATTCCAGTGGGCATTGGTGACCATGGTCCCCTAACAACTGAATAAGCCAAACATTAACCAGGCCATGTTTTTCCTTAGAGTAGGGCTCACAGAGCTTTAATGTCTTTATTTTAGCCGTTTTAGATTCTGTAAGTAGATACCAAAGGGCTTTACTGGTACCTCAACTATGAATTTTCTGGCAATTTCTTTCCATAACCCTTGTAAAATAGCTTAGTTCCACCTCTGAAGAAACTTTTGAAAGTGGCCAAACCCATTTCATAATAGCTTAGAAGATACCAGTTTAATTCACAAACCATACTTGATTAGTGAAATGTCTGTGAAATTCCTAGGAGAGTAGAGAAACTCTTAATCAGATTTAAAAGCCACAGGACAAGCAAGAGGTATGTCACAGTCCTGTGGGCGAGATAAATGTTTGCTCATTGATTTGGTCCCTTACTTCCAATTCATGCGGTATTTTCTGCCACCTTTCTTGCTGGCCTCCCAACACTCTTTCATCCGTTTTGGTCTTTTTGACAGCCCATAAATGAAGTATTTTTAGGAAACACTGCAGGGGGGAAAGTTCCATAAGAAAGAAATGGAATAACATGGTACGAGGAAGTAGCAAATACTTGAGGAGCAAGGAAGCTTAGAAGGCCATTAAGAAAATTCCGTGTGCCAAGCCATGTTGATAGATTATCTCACAAAAAATAATGGTCTCTGGAGCCATGAATTCTACAGGTGAAGTTCAGTGTCCAAAGATTCCATGGAGGTCTATCTTCTTATCAGCCCTCTCTGGAGACAGCACTTTCTGAAGACCATGTCCGGTCTAGGAGATGCCTCTCTTTTCTAAACCTATACCTCTGGGACCCTTACTACAGTCCTTCAAAGCTAGTTTAAGTCAGTTTTCTGGAAAATCATTTTTCTTACTTTTACTAGTTCCCTTTCTTCCTTTCATTGGATCTTAAATTTCATTATCTTGGGGCCATTCTTACTGAATATTCTCCTGGCCAGTTCATAGCCTCCTTCTTTGTTCTGTTTGTGCATCTGGCATTACTTGGGCTCCACCCTTTTCCCCAAGCCCGCATGCATTTATTGGTTGTGTTGCTGGTGCAGAAGAGCTGGCTTCAGAGGTCCTCTGCTTTCTCACAAACATGCTGCCGTAACCGTTCTGGAATGGTCCTAACAAGGGAAGAAGAGCACATCCGGTTTGAATTTTGGAAGGAAATCGATGTCTTCCCCCTCCCTTCCCTGCCCCTCCCCCCCCTTTAGCAGGCACCGACTCATAGACTCGTGTTCATGTGCTCATGTCCTACCAGGAGGTCCCTGGTGGGCCTTTGGGGTTTGGCAGTGCCTCCTCTCCTCCTAGAGCCGGGCACGCATCCTCAGCTCTCAGCCACGTGTAATCCTTCCTGTCTGCCTGCGAGTTGGGCACAAAGTACTGGCGCTTGGGCCCACCCTCTTCTTTAGTAGCAATTAACCTTTACTACAGAGCTTCCTTTGAAGTTTGCTCATGTTTTTATTACAAAACTGCAACGAGGAACATAATGGGGGGAAATGTCTAAATTTCTGAGTTACCTAATCTGTTCAATTCCCTAGCTGGTCTCCTCCTGGCAGTTGTTTCATGTAGTTATGATCTCAACCAGTCTGCCTGAGATCTCAAACCATGTTTCTGTCTCAGCCTATTTGAAAGATTAGTGAGCTATTACGCATACGCACACACACTGCAAATGCACGTGGATGTATGTATTATATGCATATGTGTGTACAGCTGAGTATAAAGAACTGATTTCTAGTTTAATGCCTACAGAAATCAGGCTTATTTTATAGTCAAACTATGTATATATGCTTTTAATATTAAAATTAAACTCTACTTATTTGCTAAATGTTTTCTATCAAGGAACGGACATGAAGAGTAGAGAGGAAATTATTTATGTTGGTATTACTAATGATAATGCTGAGTGATAAGTATTATGACGGGTACCGAATGCTATTAATGGTGAAACTCAGGATTTTGAATGGCATCTGCCCAGAAGATTTGCAGTTAAACTAGGCAGAGAGGCCAAGTGAAACAAATGGTGAGTTATATAAAACCCACAAAAAGAAAAGGCATTTTAGGCCAGCCTTGCAAATAAGAACCAAAGAATTACGAGTGAAATGGCATTTTTTTCCTAGCCTGCCGTTCACAGGAGCTCAAATAAATGAAATCATTTTTCTCTGCTTTTCACTCAGCAGTAAATCATTGGTAATCCAAGGTTAGTAGAAAAGCAACTATGGAACTCAAAGAAAATAAAAGAGAATCTCTTTCTCTTCCTTAGGATGGGTAAGGACTTTCTAAGAAAAATGTAAAAATCACAAAGGAAACATGGACTTCGTTCTGTAAAAGTTAAAATTTTTGTGCAACATAAACCCATGAAGAAACCAAATGATAAATGATTTACTAGGGAAAGTAGCACAAACTATACCAAAGTGATAATTTTTTATTATTAATAAGGTAGGCCAATAAACGCTCAATTAAAAATGGACAAAAACAATGAACAATTTGCGAAAGAAGAACAATGAATACAAAAAATTTTAGTCTCAGTGGTTAACTGAGATGTGAACTATAACAGCAATGCATATATAATCTTTTCTATTGTATTAATAAAATTTAAAAGCAAGACATAATAATAAGTGCTAGTGTAGTTGATAGGAGTGTAAATTGGCATACACTTCCAAAAACCCTACTAATATTCACTATTTTCTTACAGCAATCTACTCTAAGGGAATTACAATGGACGACTGTACATATTTATGTTTATCTTAGCAGTACTGATGCAGCAGAAAGTTAGAAGCAACTTAAGTAATTACCATGGAAATAGTTCACTTTTTGTAGATCCATGTAATGGAATAATATGCAACAATTAAATGTGTCTTTAGGAAATATGTTTAAAAACATAAGTGTTCATAATAAAATGTCAAGTGAACACCAGAAACTATTCACACAATATGGCCACAATGTTGAAACCATCAAACTAAAACATTTCTTTAAAGAATTAAAAAAAAAGAAAAAGAAAAAAAGAGACTGCCTGAGAGCTACAGACACGGTTGGGTTTAGACACCTCGATTCCAGTCTCGGGGGATTTGGGAATATGGCTCAGCATCCTGCAGTATCAGTTCCAGATTTGGAAAATAGAAGACTGTTATCCGGGTGGCTTTCTTACAGGATTGGGAGTGTTACCGTGAGAACGTATAGATACATCTCTGGCAGTTGCTATTATTGTTGGTATTATTTCTGCAATCTCCCGTTAGCAGATTCTGATATGCTTTCAGAATGGAACTCTCCTCGTGTGGAAACCTATGTTAGTTACTCAAAGAGTCATAGAAATAAATATACTGCAATCCAAGAGTGTGCTCTTGCTTGGTCTCCAGGGATATTAGAACACTTAAAACTTGAATCGAAAGGCTGATTTCCAAGAGCATTTCCCAAGTCATTTGTCTCAAGTCCAACAATAAGCTTGTCTTTTTGTCCTCACTCAGTTAATGGTACATCTAAAGGATGCATGAAGCAAATTCCAGTAGCAAGCAACTCAGCTCCAAGAAGTTACAAGGGTTATTTATCTTTTTGGGACCACTAATGTATATAGCAGTTCTTACCTGATACTTACCTATTGTAAATGTGCCCAATTTCCCACCCAATAGCAGAGACTTAATGGAGATAGGATAATTGAGGTAGTTCGTCATTTAGATGAAATGTTGTAGCAGCTTTTTGGATAGTTCTTGAGTAATGTACACAGAGGCATTAGTTTACTTTGTTTATGCAAATATTCAATGCAGTGTGATAAACTGCATTTGCTGTTGAAAATTTTGTAATGCTAGATTACATTGAAATATTGTCACATGTTTTGATATGTAAAACTCAGCAGTCTTATATTTCTTTTTTTTTTTTTTTTGTCACCACGGCCCTTTTTATATTTAGTTCAGATGATACTAGATTAACAGAGGCTTGAAAACAAACTGCCTGGGTTTGCATATACATTTAATCCCTGCCTGTGGATGAATAGGACCGTGAGTCTTTCTCCAGAATTTGCGTGACCTGTATAAGTTGTTCTTTAGGTTTAATTGGAATTTTTTTTTGCCATTGTAAGCAGAATTGCATTCAGGCTTTAAATTCAAATTCTTCTGTGCAGCAGCCTGGGCACACATGTGTACTTTGTCTCCACAAGAATTGAAATCCAAATGCACTCGTTGAGATTATGCATTGGGAGAGTTTGTGGGTAACTCGAAGGTCATGAGGTCAGCTATGCCAGTGGGGGGGCTCAGATGGATTTGTCTCTATCCTTTTTTAAGTTTTGAGATCACTTTGATGGAACTGACAGTATGAGCGATTTAACGCTTTGAGGAAATAGGAGAAATTTTACTGACTTTTAATGGATAATTACTGGAGGAAATAGTTCTATTCATTTGGATGCCTTTTTGTTTCCTGCTGCCTACAAGGACAAGTCTATAGATTATACAATACTTGCAATTTACAGCACTCACTTCTTGAGAAAAACAGTCTTCACAATGTGTGATAAATCCCTTTAAGAATCTGTAAAGTAACTCTGCGTTTGCCTTAGTTAAATGTTACAATTCTAGAGAGATTTTTTTCAATGTATCTTTAGCTGTATCAAGAGTGCTAGTGAACTTTTGGCTCTTAGGCTGAAGTGCAAAATCTCCCTGAAGGATAAATTTAGATAGACTTTATCAAGGGTGTTTGGACCCTGAAGTTTATTTCTCTGATGAGATTTCTTTGGAGACATTACTAAAATTGTTTCTTTTGATGTTGAATTTGGAGAAAAGTTTATAATCTGTTGTGTTCCATTTCTATGGGTTTAAAGGTGCTTTTTAGAAGCAAAATCGTTTCCTTCATTTGGTAGAAAAATATCAACTTGGTTTAGTAGTTTAATAAAATTATACGGTAGGCTGGTTATCTCTTTAGTATTTATTAAGCACCTTTATGTAGATCACTTGGAGAATTTCTAGGAACAATGAGTTCTGAGTCTTTCCTTTAAAGACATTCCTACTTGGCATAACAGATTCTTTCATATTAAACTAAGTAGCAATGCATGGTATTATTTGATCATCAGATTTGGGGGGGGGGGATTTTATAAGAACTTAAAGAAGAAGGATATTTGAGTTAAACGGAATGGCAGGGGGACAAGCTGAAACGTGACCAGAGAGGGTGACTGGAGGTTGGATGGGCAGAGAAGTGCAGATAAGGTGACCCAGCGGGAAGAACTGCAGAGGAAAAGCTCTCTGAGCTCAAAAGACAGGGATAAGCTTATTCTGGCCTGGGTTCTCCTAATGAGAAGTGTTGAGAATCAAAGAGGAAGGGACAATGGTTTTAAAATAAAAGTGATTTTATTCCAAGCCTAGAAACCTTATTTATTTGTTTATATTTTTAAATGTTTTTTTTTTTTTTAATTTATCTTGAGAGAGAGAGAGAGAGAACAGGGGAGGGGCAGAGAGAGACGGAAACACAGAATCTGAAACAGGCCCCAGGCTCTGAGCTGTCAGCACAGAGCCCGATGTGGGGCTAGAACTTATGAACCACAAGATCATGACCTGAGCCAAAGCTGGCCACCCAACTGACTGAGCCACCCAGGTGCCCCATCAAGCCTGGGAACTTTAGACTTTACCTGTGGATACTGGGAATTACTGGAGGCTATTCCAGAGGAAAATGAGTGTGCCAGGACGATAAATTTAGCAGCATTGAACAGACTCAGTGTTGAGGGATACTGATTGGAAAGAGGCTCAATGTCTGGGAAAATATTTAGAGGACTGTTAGAAAATTCAGGATGAAAATGTGGATTGAATGAATGAGGTGAAGGCAAAAATCTCTTGTCCATTCTCAGGTAAAGAAGAATGGACAGCATTAATGACTGAATAAACTGGAGGATGAAGGAGAGAAAATGTCCATGTTATTTTAAAACCTTGAACATGGATAAATAGGGGGAAATCGTATTCTTAATAGACATGGTGAAGGAGGCAGGAGACTCCATGTGAGAGCAGACGACAATGTGCAAGATTTTGGACACAATGAACTTGAATGACAGTAAGCTTGTACGCTGAGGTCAATGTCTCATAAGAAAGAGGTTGGTCCTGGAGTTTGGTTCTATGTTTGGTTTAATGGCATTGTCTCATTATTTGACTCAGGAACCAACCACTTCATTAGAAAGGTCCTTTTGCGTGTGCTAAAACTTTAAGAGGAGTCAGTACCTGATCAACAATTGTTAATGAGCGTCATAGTTAATACATTTCCATGTTGAATCAGAGAAGGAATTGGGCCTAGAACTCAATTGTTCTACCCTATAGCCCAATAAACCATCTTAGAGGATTTTAACAATTCATACAAATGCAGGGTTGGTAGCATTGTAAAGGTCATCTAGTCTAGTCATCAACCTGAAGCTGAAATTCTTCCAAGTTTTCCCTAACTTCTGATTGTCTAGGTTATGTTAGAAGCCCCATAATATGGGAACTTAAGGCAACTCATTTTACCTTTGGATGGCTCTGATTGATATTTGTCTCCTTATAATTTTCACCTTTTCCTTAGTTCTCTCCTTGAAGGTTTACAAATCAAACAAATCAGGTATGACTCAGTCCATAATCTTTGTGAACAAGAAATGTGTCTTTGATTTGTTTGTTTTTGTTTTTTCCTTTAAGATAGCTGAAATTCCCTTCAGCTGGTGAACTGGTGGGAAATTCAAACTCAGTCACTGCTATTTAACCCCCAGCAAGTTGCATAAAGATCTTAAAGTCTGAAATGGTGCTTACGTTTACTTCAGTACTTCAGGTGTGGGGGCTGTGTCCCCTTGTGGAGGTCTGAGAGCTCCAGCGCAGTGTCCAGACCCCCTTTACTCTACCCTGCTTTCCCCTCTGGAAAACTCCCTGGATTTATTTAATGATTTTTGTTTTTATGAATGTCCAGAGGAATCACTAGCTTCAAGTAACTTTATTTGCTTATTTCTTTTAGCTTAAATTTATTTATTTAAATTCCAGCTAACACACAGTGTCCTACTGGTTTCAGGAATAGAATCCAGTAATTCATCACTTCCATATAAAACACCCAGTGCTTATCCCAAAAAGTGACCTCCTTAATGCCCATCACCCATTTAGCCCATCCCCTCACACCTACCCCTCCAGCAACCCTCAGTTTGTTCTCTGTATTTAAGAGTCTCTTATGGGTTGCCTCTCTCTCTGTTTGTATCTTATTTTTCCTTTCCTTCCCTTATGGTCGTCTGTTGTGTTTCTTAAATTCCACATATGAGTGAAATCATATGGTATTTGTCTTTCTCTGCCTGACTTATTTCACTTAGCATCATACACTCTAGTTCAAGTAACTTTAATTCTCTGCTCTGTGTAAGTTGCTGAGGCAAAGAATACCAATGGCTTGGTGATGTGTTTGAAATGGGAAAGGAAAGTTGAGAAAGAACAGACATAAAATAGTATTCCAGTAAATAGTCCTGCCATACAAATTTAAGCCTTGTTGTCCATGACAGCCCTTGGAATCTTTGATGATTCTCCTACAATTTAGTCTGCAGTACATTGTGTAAAGCTATCATCTCCTGATTTAGGATGGTTCGTGGGGTTGTAGGTACACATATGTTTACGTCTTATCTCTATTTTATTCAGACCAATAATTACATTGCTGATTGTTTTGCAGCTAAATAATGGTTACAGCCATACTCTCATGTGTTGACAATTGAAGATTAGCTCATTTGATTTATGGATTCACCACAGATAAACCACCCCCCCCATCTGTGAATAACAGAGATTTTAATGAAGGTGTATTTTAACAATGGCCTTTCTTATTTTGTCTTCAAAGAACAGTAGCATTACAAGGTGGCTACTGAGTTGTGGGATTTTAACTCTTCTACGTGAGAATGAATTCACAAAGTTATTATTTGTTCACAGATAATGAGTGTGTATATGGCAGCTACCCTGAAATTCCTTTGGAAGAAATGCCAGATGTAGATGGAGTAGCCAGCACTCCCTCCCTCAATATTCAAGAGCCATGCTCTCCAGCCACATCCAGCGAAGCCTTCACTCCAAAGGAGGGCTCGCCGTACAAAGCCCCCATCTACATCCCTGATGATATCCCCATTCCTGCTGAATTTGAACTTCGAGAATCAAATATGCCTGGAGCTGGACTAGGAATATGGACCAAAAGGAAGATTGAAGCAGGCGAAAGGTTTGGGCCTTATGTGGGAGAGCAAAGGTCAAATCTGAAAGACCCCAGCTATGGATGGGAGGTAAGAATATATTTTGAGTTTACACATTTAAATATATTCAGATATGTATAGAAAAGATTAAATTTTTAAGTGGCCATAAAGTAAGCAAATTCCAATTGTTGAACAATGTCTTCAAATAGATTTAAGAATGAACCTCCCTCATAATTTCACTTCTTGATAGAAACAAAAATGTTGCATTGAGGCATAACATGATAGAAAGGAACTCAACTAATGAATGGTGAAGAATAATATTAACTTAAAACATACCAAAAGGAACAGGTACAGTTTGTATAGTTAACATTTAAAAGCATTGTATGTGGCCATCCATATAGTATGTAGCATATGCAAACAACTTCATCATATGACAAGTTTAGTGTATTTTATCTTTCCTTTGAGGGCAAGGATTGGAAGATTGGGGGAAACATTTGTTTTCTCCATTTTGTGGCTGAGTTCATTTGGTTTTACTTGTTCTACATGGTCATTTTGCTTTGTGTTCTGATATATTTTGTCATTCTTGTGATGACCCTGCTTTGATTCTACATGCTTCCAGAATGTGAGCACTGTGCTGAATTCTCTGATGATTTTTTATATTCAAATTGATTTAATGAATAATTCATGCATTAAATGACAGCAAAAATCAATATGAAAATCAGTTGCTGGTCTAAGCCATTATTTTCACAAAAATCATCTTGGTAATATCTAGGAATGAGAAGTTACAGTCTGATTACAAAATCTAAGTAAATTTTATTTCAGTAAGAACAGGTAATTATGTTATTCTGAGCTTACAGTTTTTATACAGATTCTGGGGCTATCTATACTTCCTATTTATTTTTATAACATGAAAACTTTTGTGGTTAAATCATAACATCATAATTTCTGGAAACACTGGTCTATATTTGCAAAATGTGTAAGCAATCTCTATATTAGCAAGGAAGAGTTTTTTGGAGATGTGATTGACCTGTAGTTTCATAGTATTTCAAATAGACAGAAATCAGATAAACTAGATTTATTCCGTATGATCTCTTAATATTTATGATCATTAATAGAATATAGGATCAGCATTTAAAATAGAAATAAATACATAGTGCCTTCAGGACTTAATCTCAAATTTTTGCCCCTTTGGTTTATATGTATCCTCTTATGAGATCTGCTCAAAATGCCTTAATCAAAACAATTCTTGTCCAAATTCTAAAATACTAAAAGTTAAGATCTGGATTTGACATGATCACAAGTGAGAAATCTTTCCTTAGTTTTGTTCTTAGCCACGGCTCAGGGAAAGTTGTGGTTTGGTCACATTGCTTTTAGACACATATATTGATAAGAGATTTTTAAAAAATCACTGTAGCATTAACTGATATGTGAGTTGAATTCATTTTAAACTAAATGCGTAGAACTTTACGTCATTTTTGTTCTCCTTAAAATAAAGGCTATAAACATTCTAATAATAAGTAACTCATTAAACTTTTATTACAAAATCTTCAGAGCTAAACAACAAGTTCTGCACTGCTCGAGATTATCCAGAAGGCTTGGAATAAACCAAGGCTTAATAACAAAATAATTTTGCAGTTACAGGGTTGGTAAGTGTAGGACTGTGTCTCTTTAAACAGTATACCTATGGATGGGGGATGAGTCTGGGGAAAATTCTGTATTTAGAGGAAATTTAAAAATAATTATTTTTCTCCTTGGAGTAGCATGTCT
Organism: Hyaena hyaena; assembly: GCF_003009895.1. Taxonomy (NCBI): domain Eukaryota; kingdom Metazoa; phylum Chordata; class Mammalia; order Carnivora; family Hyaenidae; genus Hyaena; species Hyaena hyaena. Next base: position 294,702 of record NW_024080744.1, on the reverse strand, counting down.
TTAGTATATATGCAGGAAAATACTTACCTTGAGAAATGTAAAATGATTCTTTTCATTATGTCAAAACTGAATTGTTTTATTGCTTGGAATTCAAGTTAACCTCTGTAAATAGTTCATGACTCTTTGGCTAAAGATCACCCATTCGCTCTCTCTCATTCAAGAATTCAATTGATGGTCAGTTCAGTAGTTTTCTTCACCATTTTAATGGTTTCTCTCCCTTTCGAGAGTGTGGATTATTTGCTCTAGATGCATTATGAACAAAACCAGAGAAAAGGCTTTTTTGGTGATTTTGGCAATCTTGTTATCCATGGAAGAGCACTTGAGCTCTTGACTCTAGTTGTGTTTTTTTTTCCCTCCTCCTAATCTTACCCTAGTTAATACAAAACCCAGTCATGATCAACAAAGGCACTTTCACAAAGGCATCTTGCCCTACTCCTGCGTGCTCATTTTTAATCATTCTTCTGTCATAATTGCCCTGAACTGTGGCTGATTTCTGTCCTGTTTGGTTGGAGAGATAGCTATGATCAACTAGTGTAACCCTGTGTTTTGATACTCCTTCATTTTAAAAATTGATCAATTTAAGGAGAGAAAAAAACCCTCTTAGGCAAGGAATAATCACATGGAGGAAATCCATATTCAGCAAATAATTATTGAGTGCAAAGTATGCATGAGAGTCTGCTGTTTCCCCTACAGAAACTCAGCCTATCATAACTGAACAAATTATTGCCGTCTCCAGTACTATCCTTGCTCTTTGCTACTTACAGACCTCCCCTCATACATTTCCTGTATAACAAATTGTATTACTGTCTGTCCAGTTGCTGAAGCCAAAAGATGGGTTATCTTTGACTCTACTACTTAAAGCATTGTACAACATCCAAATTACTTGCCTAGTTTCCCTAATAGAACAAAATATCCATAGCTGTATCCTCTAAGTGCAATGTCTTGATTGTGTTTTATCTGTGGTTCCTGTGGTGCTATCTAAAGCTAAGTGAGTTACCTGAAATAACCAGATTGGATTGATTACTTCAGGCTGCTATAACAAAATACTACTGACTAGGTGGCTTAACTAACAGACATTTATTTTCTCACAATTCTAGATACTAGAAGTCCAAGATCAAGGTTCTGGGTGACTTGGCTTCTGATGGGGACTCTCTTCCTGCCTTGCAGACAGACACCTTCTTGCTATGTTTTCACATGGCCACTTCTAGGTGCATGTGCTCGTGCGCGCGCGCACACACACACACACACACACACACACAGCTTTGGGGGAGGAGAAAAGTGCTCTGATGTTTCTTCTTACAGGGACACTGGTCCTATTGCATCAGGTCCCCACCCTTATGACCTCATTTAACCTTAATTACCACCGAAAGTCCATAGATGTCTCCAAATACAGTCACATTGGGAGTTAGGGCTTCAACATATGGATTTGGGGAGGATTCAAACATTCAGTCCATAACACAGACATTTAATAAATAATTGGCAAAAGAATGAGTGAAAGAATGAAAGAGCAAATGGAAGAATGATGAATGGATATAGGATCATGTGACTCATAAGAAGAAATCAGGAGTGCGGGCAGAAGTAGGTCCATGGAAAAAGCTAGAATCTGGATTTTAGGTATGTGGAATCAAGTCTAACTCTGCCACTATTGTGCAGTTCTAGGGAAACTACTTAAATTGATTGGTTTCTTACTTAAACATCATCAAAGCCATCTATGAGAAGCCTTCAGCTAACATCATCCTCAGCGGGGAAAAACTGAGAGCTTTCCCCCTGAGATCAGGAACACGACAGGGATGTCCACTCTCACCACTGTTGTTTAACATAGTGCTGGAAGTCCTAGCATCAGCCATCAGACAACAAAAGGAAATCAAAGGCATCAGAATTGGCAAAGAGGAAGTCAAACTTTCCCTCTTCGCAGATGACATGATACTCTACATCGAAAACCCGACAGACTCCACCAGAAGCCTACTAGAACTGATCCAAGAATTCAGCCAAGTTGCAGGGTACAAAATCAACGTACAGAAATCGGTTGCATTTTTATACACCAATGATGAAGCAACAGAAAGAGAAATCAAGAAACTGATCCCATTCACAATTGCACAAAAAACCATAAAATACCTCGGAATAAACCTAACCAAGGATACAAGAGATCTGTATGATGAAAACTATAGAAAACTTATGAAGGAAATTGAAGAAGACACAAAGAAATGGAAAAACATTCCATGCTCATGGATAGGAAGAATAAATATAGTTAAGATGTCATTACTACCTAAAGCACTCTACACATTCAATGCAATTCCAATCAAAATTGCACCAGCATACTTCTCAAAACTAGAACAAACTATCCGAAAATTTGTATGGAACCACAAAAGACCCCGAATAGCCAAAGTAATACTGAAAAATAAAACCAAAACGGGAGGTATCACCATCCCAGACTTTAGCCTCTACTACAAAGCTGTCGTCATCAAGACAGTATGGTATTGGCACAAAAACAGACACATAGACCAATGGAACAGAATTGAGAACTCAGAAGTGGACCCAAAAGTATACAGCCAACTGATCTTTGACAAAGCAGGAAAGAATATCCAATGGAAAAAAGACAGCCTTTTTAACAGATGGTGTTGGGAGAATTGGACAGCAACATGCAGAAGAATGAAACTAGATCATTTTCTCACACCATGCACAAAAATCAACTCAAAATGGATAAAGGACCTGAATGTGAGACAGGAAACTATCAACACCCTAGAGGAGAAAGCAGGAAACAACCTCCTTGACCTCCACCGCAGCAACTTCTTACTTGACACCTCCCCAAAAGCAAGGGAATCAAGAGCAAAAATAAACTGTTGGGACCTCATCAAGATTAAAAGCTTCTGCACAGCCAAGGAAACAACCCAGAAAAGTAATAGGCAACCAACGGAATGGGAAAAGATAGTTGCAAATGACATATCAGATAAAGGGTTAATATCCAGAATCTATAAGGAACTCACCAAACTACACGCCCGAAAAACAAACAACCCAGTGAAGAAATGGGCAGAAGACATGAACAGACGCTTCTCCAAAGAGGACATCCAGATGGCCAACAGACACACGAAACGATGCTCAGCATCCCTCCTCATCAGGGAAATACAAATCAAAACCACACTGAGATACCACCTCACGCCAGTCAGAGTGGCTAAAATGAGCAAATCAGAGAACTCTAGATGCTGGCGAGGATGTGGAGAAACGGGCACCCTCCTACACTGTTGGTGGGAATGTCAACTGGTACAGCCCCTCTGGAAAACAGTGTGGAGGTTCCTCAGGAAACTAACAATAGAACTCCCCTAGGACCCAGCAATAGCACTGCTAGGAATTTACCCAAGGGATACAGACATGCTGAGGCATAGGAGCACATGTACCCCAGTGTTCATAGCAGCACTCTCCACAATAGCTAAAACATGGAAAGAGCCTAAGTGTCCATCAACAGATGAATGGATCAAGAAGATGTGGTTTATCTATACCATGGAATACTACACGGCAATGAGAAACAATGAAATCTGGCCATGTGTAGCAACATGGATGGACCTTGAGGGTGTTATGCTGAGCGAAATAAGTCAGGCAGAGAAGGACAAATGTCATATGTTTGCACGTATAGGAGGATTAGGAGGAACTTGACGGAGGAACAAGGGGGAGAAGAAGGGGGGAAATGGTGGGGGAAAGGGAGAGAGGCAAACCATGAGAGACTCTTGAATGCTGACAAAAACTGAGGACTGATGGATGTGGGGGGGAGGGGGGATGGGCATGGAGGAGGGCACTTTGGGGATGAGCACTGAGTGTTATGTGGAAACTAATTTGACAATAAACTATTTGTAAAAAAAAAAAAAAGAAAGAAAGTTTTGAGAAAACAACATAATACTACAAAAAAAAATAAGTTAATTGGTTCCTGCATTTTTATTTGAGCAATGAGCCAATAATAACTGCCCTGAACCATTACTTGTTATATAATTAAAATTAAATAAAGAAATATTGTAGTCTTTTCAAAGAAAGTTTTTAGAAGAGAAAGCTCAAAGATAATATTGCAACTAGCGACCATCATTCTGAACCCCTATTTAAATAGTTTTTAAAAAGTTAAATAAAATCATTTGAGTTCATATTTTACAGAAATAAAGTATTTTTAAAAATATGGTTTATAGACCAAAATAAATAGTTAAGTAAAATAAATCATAGATATCAAAACCATTATTTGTATGATTTCTCCCAAACCAGTATTTATTTAATACATAGAAACTATAAAATTGAAGAAAAACTTTTTTAAATTTTATTTATTTTTGAGAGAGTGAGAGAGTGTGAGCAGGGAAGGGGCAGAGAGAGAGGGAGACACAGAATCCAAAGCAGGGTCCAGGCTCCAAGCTGTCAGCACAGAGCCTGACACGGAGCTCAAAAACACCAACCATGAGATCATGACCTGAGCTGAAGTTGGACGCTTAACCTACTGAGCCACCTAGGCACCCCAATTAAGAGAAACTTTAAAAATAATGTTAGAGTCTGACAGCGATTATCATCTTGCAATGCATATGACTTGTCTCTAACAAAAAGATTTTGAAGACTGGGGAGCACTTGATTGTCTTTAGGACCTAAAAGTAATTGGAGATAGGACACCTTCTCTTAGGTTAAGAACTTTAGAGTTACTGATTGAGTGAATAATAATAAAAAATTCTATTGGTTCAAAACGGGGGTTTTCTCTTATGCTTTCCTGTAAAGATGATCATTATGTGATAACACAGAAATTGCATGGCAGAGGAGAGGGGAGCAGGATTTGGAAAGGGACTTTGCAGACATAAGCCATCTTTAAGGCTCTGTGTGCTAGCTGAGTGATTTGGGAAAAGCGACTCAATTTGGTGCCGCTGTTATATATATATGTAACATGGTGATAATAATTGTAACCATCCAATCAGGTTTGTTGTGAGAATAAAATGTGACATTGGGTGTTAAAAGCCTACCAAAGAGCCTCCCACCTGGTAGAGGAACTTAATGAAGGTGAACAGTAACAACAAAACCTTGGCTAAAATATAGATCTAGCACAGGGTCATTAGATAAGGCAAAGGCCAACTGTATTTCACTTATTAAGTGTTATAAATTTTTGCTTTTTCTTTAACTTCATGTTTCCTAGAAGTTCAGTTATATCTGGGATAGTCTAGTTATGTGATTTTGGGTTTATTGAAAAAGGATTCATTGATCGTTTTCTATATAACAATTAAAACAAAGATTTGGGCGAGATTCATGAATTTGTTTTTAAAACAAAGAGTAATTTGGGTGGCAAATTTTTCAATAGTCTGAGACAGGTCATTGGAAAAACAGTGTGAAATGTCATTTCCTTGTAATATTGTCATTTACCACATTTTCTTATCATTGGTCATCATGCAAGTATATGCAAGTCAGCTAATGGTACATCTATTAGGTCCAACCCCCTCATTGTATCCCTCTCACCTGTAATTGATGCAGGTTACTTTGATCAGTTAAAACACCAGGTATGAGCTCAACTTTTGTTTTTCTCCTTTCAAGCATACACATATTCAGACATAGAAAAATGATGACATGAGTGGTCAGTAAATTTCTCTTATGTTTTGTTAAATAGATGGGAAGGAATACTGGAAAGAGATTTTACTGGCATCAGAAACTCATTAAATAATTTTGATGCAGTGCTTTGACAATGCATTATGTTCTAGTAGTGTAATCCTGAAATGTGATATTACAATGAATGTGTGCCTCCCTATATCATTTAAGAAGGAATTGTTCTCACATTTGTAAGTTTGTTTTTGAGTTCTGCAGTGATGTCTTATGTATTGGCACATGCAATCTATATGTTAACTGAAATATGAAAATCCATTAAAAGAACAATAACATCAGACTTTCAAGATATCTGCCAACAGAGTTCAGAGTCAGGAGAGTGACATTCAAATAATGTTTGTTTACTAATAAAGAAAAATGGGGTAGTTTGAGATTTTAGGATAGGCACCAAATATCTTTGAATGACAATATTTCTCCCTTATTTCCCTCTAGGTTTGCTTGGGCCAAAAATGAATTTTACAGTGATTTGTAAATTGAAATCAATGGTTTGGCATTGATTTCAGAGAAAAATGTTTATTCATTAATGGGAAAGCAAGTACACTTGACAAGTTGCATATTCATAGAGCCAGATAACTAAGTAAAGACCTTTGTCTTAATAATTTTGAAATAAATTGATTCCAGTAGAGGGGAGGAAAGAATATCAATTATCCAAAAGGATGTCTTTCATGGGTAGTTAAGAAGGAAAAATGTAATCTAATAATAAATGTATGTTACCATAAAACCTACATTACAAAGTATTAAGTTTTTGCAATGTTGTGTAAAAGATAACAAACATTCAATTTTACTTTGTGAAAAATAATAATAATAATAACTGAGAAAATACCAAGATAAAAAGTAAGGTTTAGCTAACCAAATCCTGAACACGATTGTCATTGGAGCCCAAGAAGGTGTGATAGATTCTCTTTGAATAAAATGAAATCAAGAAAAGAGGATACAATCTATTTTAGTCATTTCGTGCCTCCAGCAAACATAAATAGTAGGAATTAAATCTCTGGTTGTTAAAAGAAAATAGAAGTTTACTCTCTGGAAGCCTCTAGTTATACCCTGGGCTCACCTATCTGTGTAGAGGTTAGAGATCCCCTTATCTCGTCCCTTCTCCCCTCCACATATGCTCTGTCACCACCTGGGTTTTGCTCCCGTGAAAGCTACTGATGGAGTTCAGCAGTCTCCTCATCTCCTTGCTGTTTGGACAACTCTGGCACTTCCAAAGTAGAGTCAGTGATGTGGGCAAGTCTGATAAGTGCACCCAAGTGTCAGTGCACTTATGATGAACACTGAGTGACATATGGAATTGTTGACTCACATTATTATACACTTGAAATTAGTATAACTTTGTAAAGTCATAAATAACATATATATTATTATACACCAAGCAAACAGCAAATAGACAAAATAGAACTATATTAAAAATTATTCATAAAGTTAAAAGAAGGGGGTGGTGCTATGTTCTTCAAAAATTTCAATATCATAAAAGGCAAAGAAAGGCTGAAACTGTTCCAAATTAAAGGGGAAAAAAGAAACAGGACAGCCTAATGTAATATCTTAACTTGGACTAGATTCTGTCAACTGGCAAAATGGAATTTGGAGGACAGTTTCAATAAAAAGTTTGTCACTGTCAAGAAAAAGAAAACCCCAATGTGTTGTACACCTAAAGCTTATAAATATTATATGTCAATTATATCTTAATAAAAATTGAAAATAGAGTAATACTGAAAAAAGAAATGTACAATTTTCAAAACTCAAAACTGTATGATCATCTCAATAGATAAAATCCTAATGTATTTTCATTATAAAACCTCTGAGCAAACTAGAAATAAAAGGTACCACACTGAATTGATAGACATATAAAAATGCTATAGCTGACATTACAATAATGAAATAATGTTGGACATTTTCCCTCAATGACATAAAATTCAGGATGTTCCTGTCAATACTCTGTTCAAAATTGTTCTAGATGCCCAAGTCTGTGCAAGATGGAAAGAAGGAAGAAATGAAAAGACTAAAAATCTGAAAGGATGAAGTAAAAATGTGTCTATTTGTAGACGATATGATTGTTTAGAAACCTATAAATATTAAGTATAAGTGAATTGGTTTTTTTACTGTTTTCTTTATCTCAGAGACAGAGAGAGAGAGAGAGGGAGAGAGAGACAGCGTGAGCAGGGGAGGGTCAAAGAGAAAGGGAGACACAGAATCTGAAGCAGGCTCCAGGCTCTGAGCTGTCAGCACAGAGCCTGATGTAGAGCTTGAACCCACAAACCAGGAGATCATTACCTAAGCTGAAGTTGGATGCTTAGCTGAGGAGCCACCCAGGCACCCTGAATCATACAATAATTTCATGAAGTACTTCTCTTTATACATAATTCGTTCAGAAATTTTACAAAATGAATTTATATTTCAGCCATAAGAAAATTCAGTAAATAAATGCCATCTTCATTTTTGATCTGGTACATCTTTTGGCCTTTCATAATGTAGCTAAAGCTGAAGATAGGCCAAATATTGTGTGCTGTTTAAGAATATTGTTTTAAAACATTTTTAAAAATTTATTTATTTATTTGAGAGAGAGAGCAAAAACGAGAGAGCGAGAGAGAAAACAACTGGGGAGTGGCAGAGAGAGAGGGAATCCCAAGCAGGCTCCATGCCATCAGCATGGAGACCAATGTAGGGTTTGATCCCACCAACTGTTAGATCATGAGCTGAGCCAAAATCAGGAGTCAGACACTTAACTGACTGAGCCACCCAGGCGCCCCACGAATATTTTCTACATGATAATTAGGAGGATCGTCAAGCCAAAAAAATCACAAACAGGAAGAGGTTGTCAGCTATCTTTATTACAAAGAATAATATAAAGAGATTTTGTGTGTGGAGCACATACTAGCAGCTACTCGTGAGTATATCATTTCTTTTCAATCAATATTTGGTATAACAAAATTTTAGTGCAGCACAAGAAATTTGACAGTGCCTTTATTATATGGGGACTTCTTGTATTGGTGGGAGGTGAACAAAAATGACACAGAAATTGCTTACCTCACTGAGGAACTCCACACAACAGGGGGAGTGGGGTCCATATGACCAAGGGAGAAAAATCTCAGAGGTATCAGGAGATTTCATTTATAATGTTCTGAAACTCTTGAACTCTTACTCCCTATGTTTCTGTTTCATTCACTTTCTTACTCAGTATCTCACATATCCAGCAGGGGCTGATCTCAAAGACTATCTTCTCCCAAACATTCTCCTCAGAACCCTGGCTTCTGCCTCTCTGTCTCTCTTTATATATATGTGTATGTATTAAATACATTAAATTATAGATTAATTTATATTCTATGAAACAATACATTACATTAAATAATATATGTTATGAAATATGTTCATTATATATTTTGTGTAGTTATACATAATACATGATATATCTTTAATATATACATTATATAATATATTTTATATGATAATATAATATATTTCATATTATATACAAAATTATATATTATAATAAGTTATTATAATATATAATATATTTTGTCATACATAAAATATATTTATTACATATAACATATAATATAAAAAATATATTTCAAATCAAGCATACAGATGAACTTATCCAGTATGGTCTTTTCCATTCTAATGTTTTCCATTCTAGTATAGGTTACCTAGTATCTGGATCGGGATAATAAACAAAGACCAAGCCATTGATCTGGGAAGGAAGGATGGGCAGAGGATGATGATTACAGATAGCTCTGCTCTGAATTTTCCTCCTTTATTCCTGCCACGCCTGCACCTAGAGTGTCCCTTAATCATAGTGAATATGCATGTATTTTTTGTGGCCACGACTTCTATTTTCAACGATGATTGGCCAGTCAGCTCAAGTCGCAGGTCCATTGGAGAGCCTTTGTGCCTCCTACCAACTGGCTGACAGTGGTGTTTTCCGCCGACACGACAGCTGAACTCCCAGGCTTCCCAGGTGTGCATGGCCTGGCACAGAAACCTCAATTGGTTGGCAGCCACAGGTGTGGATAATTTGTTTTTTCTTTTTTCATTTGTTTAGATTCTTGTGGTAGGAATTCAGCAGGTGTGTAATGCTAGCATAGAATCTCTACCCTGGCGCAGAGGCCAGGTGCCCTCAAAAAAAGATGTTCTTATTGGTCTTGCAACGCTGCCAGCTTGGGTCCCTGTTTTCCTGGAAACTTCACCCAAGGGCAAGACTCTGCCTAACCAGTGAGTTACATTAAGTTCATCTCAGAAGATGAGCATGAAGAATCTCCTCATATGAACCTGAGCTACAGGCAGGAGCAGGTTACCTAGTTCTGTCTTTGTGGGGGTTTTTTCCTTCTTTTTTTTTTTTCTTTGTAACTTGAGCTGCTATCCTTCCAATTACAGGGGATGTGGGAAGTCCTGGACTTGGTTTCTAAGGAGATATAAACCAGGCTAGGATGCTGTTGTTGACACATAAATTTCTGCTCATTTGTTGGAGACTAAACAGTAGAAGCACAGACGGAGATTGGTCAGCTGTGCAGGGACTTCCGTCTTTCTGCTATCTCCTCAGGAAGTCACTAATCCCGGGACCCAATTATTTCGGTAGAGGGCCAGGTGAACTTGTAGGTCATCTCTGACCATGTCTAGTTTTAACAGGGGAACAGAAAGAGGGAGCTATGGTAACACTGGAGGAACCAGTTGGCTAAGCCAAGAGCCACTGTCATCAGTCTGTCAGCAGTGTGGCACTGGGGCCAGAGAACCTTCTCTCTGGGCCCTCCTTAACCTTGCAAAAACACTTGTACCATGGTTTCGCCTGGCTAGGTCGTGATATCTAAAGAAATAGACAGACACACAACCTTAGATTTTTCAGTTTTCCTTTATTATGGATTTTTCTCCAGCTTTTGTTTTCAGAATCAAACTTGGAGTTTATTTGATATTGTTTTTACCTGTACACACATAATATACGACAGGGGCTAAAGGGGCAGGGAGGTCACAATGATTGCCCTATGGGCCCTCTAGCTCTTTGAATGTAGGCATTGGTCATCTATTCCCTTCAGGTAATACAAATGCCCCACAAAGAAATGATGACACACGTCAGAGGAACATTTGTCTCAGAGGGCAGCAGATGGGATCTGGAAATCATACTTGGATAAAAGGGGTGTCATATGTGAGTATCAGATAGCCAGTAGACTAGTCTTTCGTTCTGCACCTTAACCTTCTACAAAGGCAGATATTTATGTTAATATACATCTGATATAATAGCACTGGCTGAAAAGAATTGATTGTAATAATCCAGAGAAGTAAACATTAAACATCATACGGACCATTAAAATCAATTTCACAGCTGCTATATTTTTGTAGTGGTCTTTCATAGATTTGTCTTTGGCTATTGCTGATATATTAGTTTAATCATGGCACATCTTGAGAATCTAGTTTTTCTGTAATAATGTGTAAGTGAGATAAAACCTTTACACTAAGCTCCACAATGCGAGGGTGGTCAAGCATATGTCCAGCATTTGATTCGAACTTACTTTCTACTCAAGTCTCTGCCCCCCCTTAAGAGATGAGGAGGGATTAAAAATAACTCTGTTGTCCAATGGATGATACTCAAAAAGGAAAAGAATTATCATTGTGTTTAATAAGAGAACTGACAAGCAATCATAATTCTTTCCATTAAGTAAATATGTTAGAAAAATTTATTATAAAATGACACATTATGCGAGCCAGCAATCAAAGATGACACCCTTGCATTAAATACGGTAGATGCCATTAAGGAAAACAGTCAATATGTCACCAAGCCATGGCCTGTAAAAATTAAATTGATTTGGTAAATGTAAGTAAGATAGATCTGTTTGCTTTCATCATCAATTTTGAGTGGGTGAACAGGTGATGTCACCAACCTGGGAGCGATAAAGATGCAGGACCATCTGGAAAGGCAGGTGATGAATGGGCAACTGCTTTTGGATAGTGACAGTGCTGTGGTACTTTGTCACTTGGGATGCAGTACTTAATAACTTTTCAATACCATCATAATAAATTTCACTGCCTTATTAATATAGAAATGGTGAGTTATTACCATGATGGCGAGTGTAAATAACTGGAGATGCAGCCGTCAAAAGCTGATTGTTTGGGCATGTTTCTTTAAGCAACACGGTTGACTTGTGATAATCAACCTATGTCTATACGAGTAGAGTTTATTGCACTTGTCAAAGGAAAAAGTGGTATTATTCAAAATTATATGAAGTCGTAATAAACAACTTTAATATATTATCAGACTTTTCCTGTAAGTTTCCAAACATGAGGCAGTAAATCATTTTTAATAATGTCTTTTCATGTAAAATAATGTCCTTATGCAGTAATAATGTCCTTTCTTAACTATTAACAAAACAGTCAACTTCTTTGTATGTGTTTTAAAGGGTATTTTTATTTGTACTTTTCAATCATTTTCTTCTGCAAATAAAGAGCGAAGGCAGGAACCTTAGAACATTTCATTAAGAAGCTCGAAAGTTGCTGAGTACAGGCCATGTCACACGTTTCCATTTTAATTGAACAGATGTACTTAAGAGTAAACCACAGCAAACGAAATACAGACGAAATTATAAACACGTGTCACTGAGAAGTAGGCAGGAAAGAACCTCTGATGAGCATCTGTGTGTATTTTATGAAGCCAAAGACTGCCACTTCATAAGCTTGTCACTGATGCCTCCAGTTTAATGAGAAGAAACAAAGTATGTAGATAGGTGTAAGCTGAAGATGAATTAGTAGATCAATCACTTAGCACCATTCAGGGTGTCTGCCATTGTGCGGTGGGAAAATAATTAGATCTGAGATGCTGTTCTTATTTATATGCCGGCTGTTCAATGTGGGATGGAATATGGGAAACTTCCTCTTTCATGTCACTGTGGTCTTTATATTGTTTCTTGGCCAGGCTGACTTTTAATTCTGACATTGTCTTTCAGGCTGCAGGCTGCCAGCCTCTTTCTTAAATGAAATGCCTCTCCACCATTTCTATTACTGCTGAAAAGAGAGCCAGCAGTCTATTAACAGGCAATAAAGTTCAGGAAGCCCAGGACTCATTTCTTGGGTCAGAGGTGAAAATTGCAATACTAAATGAAACAAAGGTGTGCCTTGATCGCTCAAGAAGCAGCACCAGAAAGAACACACGTGTTGTTAGCCAGAAGTCTCCCACTTAAAGGGAAAGGAATAATCGTAATAATGTTGGCCGATGGAGTTAAGTACTCAGTTGAGAGAAATTATATCAATCTGACAAATATAGCCTTCACAGGAGATAAAGTCTCTAATGACCCTAAATGCATATATTTATCATTTAATTCAACAAGCCAATTCCCTTGGGCTTTTGACCAACGACATTTCCCCTCAAGTTTAGAAATTTTTTACTAGCCCAGAGAATAATGGTTATTTGTCAGAGGGTTCCAAAGCTAAACGCAGTTGGAAGCAAAGAACGGGAGAGAGGAAAAAAAATGGCTAATAGAGTCTTTCTACCTCAGAGAATATTAATCCGAATGTTCATTGATGCAGGCGCTGCAGAATTTTGTAGCTGAACAGTAGGTGGCAGACATTGTAGTGAAGAAATGGGGAACTTTTAATCTAAGCAATTTTCATCTGATTTCATTAACTTCCAAATATGTCACCAGTGTGCACAGCACATTAATTTGCAAAAGCATAGGAACACTAAATAGTTGTGAAACGTGCTAGTTGAATGTGGAAAAATCAAAAGGATCCTACAGAAATAAAAGCAAAAGTTCTAATGTTTCATCAGGTAAAGTGTGTGTGAAACAGGAAAGCCCAAAGAATAAAGGGGCCCTTGTGTATGGTGGGCTTTTCCTCACTGTTATTCTTGGTCTCAACTTGATGAAGTGTATTAGTGATACGCGCGAAGCACTGTGACTCCTGTATCTCCCTTTGTGAGATTGTCCATGCCTTTGTTTGTGCTGTCAGTCAGTTGTTCTTTCTCTTGGGCAGCCACATTGGTAACCACAGGATCTACTTGCAAATAGATTTCTGTAAAACCATATTATTCCTCAGCCCTTGGCTCTGTCTCCCCACCCCCTTCCCTCAACAATCTGGCCATTCATGTGGCGTGGCTCTCTTGCTAGCTTCTTTGTCATATGCCTAGTGGTTTGCGTTTCAGGGAGGCTGTGTGCGATAGTGGAAGGAACACTGACCTGGGCACCAGGAACCTTGAGATCTTGCCCCAGTGTGGACTAGGGACCGTGGAAAGTCACCTGGTGACTCCTCTGAAGTCTCACTGAGATCTACTCTAGCTTTGACTTTGGTTTTGGAATTCTCTTCATTGACTCGGTTTTTACTTCTTTTTACCCTTATGGACGTGCTCTGCCTTATTATGGTTTTCGAGACTTTATTTACATGAGGGCTGTGTTCGGTCTTTTATCTCTGAGAAGGATACAAATTAATTTTAAACTAAGTAGAAAATAGATGCTTGTTTTAAATTTTATCTCATATTCAACAATAGTAGAATTGTGCTTTGTAAACCTGAAATCAAACCACCTGTGATATGTGCATCTCTTTGTGGATTTTACATTGACCAGAGAAGGCAGCTGAAGACCAAAGCCCTGTTTTGAGAAGAAAGTAAGTTGGTTAGAGAGAGGACTCTATTCCTAGATCTCTTTGAAAAGAAAAAGGGATACATTTCATTCTGTCCCTGGGATATGATTTAATGCAGCCTCAGGTATATATATTGGCAACGTTCAGAGATACCATTTGGTCATCTCAAATATAACACAGGTATCATGAGCTCATCTTCAAAAAAAAAAAAAAGAGGGAGTGTAATATAGGTGCTGAGGATGTCAGGCCTAGAGACAAATGAACTTGGTTCACATTCTCTACCACCTTACCTTGTGACTGTGAATGAGTACTTAACTACTTTTTCCTCAGTTTCCTCATCTGTAAGGTGATAGTTACAATAAGGATTGCCCTTATAGGATTTTTGTGAAGATTATGTTGTAAAGGGTCATAAAGGGATTGGAACAGGGCTTGGGATGCCATAGTAAGCACTTCAAAGCAAATGGAATTTATTAATCTTTGTCACCACCATCATCCCAAAGTTGGGGATGTTCCTTGCATCCCTTTTGTGAGGGAAGGACTGGGGAATTCAGTTTTCGGGGTTGGAGCTCTTTGGGTTGACAGAGGTACCACACCGCAAGAATTAAACATTGTCCCCTTTCTCAGTAGCACAGGGAAGTAGCCTTCCTAGATCCAACATACTCGAAACTCCCATAGATGTTTAAATGGTTCTTTTAACTGAAGACTCTAGCAAGCATTTCTAAACAGCACAGAGGAGGAGGTTTTGACTCCGTTTCCAATGAACACATTAGAACACATGCCACATGCTCCTGTGGCTTGGTGGGGCAGAGTCGAGAGAGAGGAGAATGTGCCCCTCAGCCCTCACCCTCTCCATGTAAGCTTCTTTGAAGGACTTTCTCTCCTCTGTACTCATCCTTATATTTCTTGGCCCTCAGCACGCCTGTGTCTTGCATACTTCAGCTAGATAATAATAGGACTGATTTTTTTCTAGCAATAAGTTTGATCTAGTCAATGGATTTGGGCAAGATAGCTATGCCTGTGGACTGTGATAGTATCCTTTCTGAATAACCTAGGAACAAACATGCCTCATGAAGGCAAGTATCTTGCTGAGGCAGCATCGTCTAACCTTGAGTGAGGAAAGCACACTCTGCCTATTCACATACTTTGACATAGTTTCATGTGAAATAACAACCCTGGTTATCTTGTGAATCTGCCTTCTTCCCAGGTTCTGCTCCACCAGTGGAACTCCCCTCCGAGTGAAAGTGGCTCGGAATCACTGGGAGTAATACTATAACCAAATAGATTGTGATTAAGTCCCTGAAGTGGAAATGCAAGCCTTAATCTTTTTGTACATTGTCATCTGTTTATTCTTAAATTTCTCATAAAAATAAATGTGGTACCTTGTGGGTCAGAGGGGTTCTGAGATTTTCTGGGCAGAAATGTGGGGATTCATAGATAAGACGGCAGAGGACCCATTATGACTTCCCACATGTAAAATTCCACTGTTCACCATTGCTTTTGATCATTTTGGACAAGAGAAGTATCAAAAGTTGTGGGCTTTTAATTTTCCTTGCAAAGAAATAACAAAATATGTGCTATTGAAAACTGTGGGTAAGCTCTCTGACTCACAGGCTGTTGGAAGGGGAGGGGGTACTTGAATTATTTGGTTGGGGATTTATGGCTGAAAGTGACAGTAGCCTGAAGTAAAGTTTGCCTTCGTTTGGGTAGAAGCTTCCTGAAGAAGACTTGAAGGGTGGGACAGTGTTAGGGGGCCTCTGTTTTCCTGGGGCACATTACCTTCTCCTTCCAGTTCTCTTGACTATTACAACGTAATGTTAGTGTCTTCCAACTTCTGTGGCATCGACTGAATTGTCACCAAACTGCCACATGCTAATGATTCCCCATTTACACAAACTCTGCTGTATCCTAAAGTCTCTTTGTGTGGGGGCTTCCATTGAGAACAATCTGGATTTAGTAATACACTTAATTGGAAGTTTTAATAAGACTTAGGACTTTGTTTTCTTTTGTAACTTGGAAAAGACAGTAATCTTAAGAAAACCAGATGTGAATATGTTTTTAACAAGAGAATTTTCACTTTTCCTGTACCTTCCAAAGCATGAGCATTCTCCTTTGAAGATATTAAGCTTCTAAGAATATTATCAGCAATATAAAGGCTGAAAAATAGGTGAGTTTGCCTATAGATGAGCCAGGCTAAAAAAACATGGAAAGCACTTGATGAAATCATGAATTACTATGATTTAAATTACAGAGCTTCATATGGACCCCTGCACATTGATTTGTCAGGAACGTTATGAAGGGTATTAGGTAAGGAGTATACAATGTCACTTGGTGAGCTTGACTCAAAAAGTGTTCATTTGAAGTTTGATTCCTTACTCAACCACCATAACTGATTGATAGGGGACATGGATCTCCAGTTGACTTTAATTTCTGCTCTAGGAATCTTCCATGAACTCACTGAGAGGCTAAGATGCGGTGTAAAGCTTGGGAAGTTTGGGTTTCTGTGTATAGTTCAAGTAGCCTCCAAGCACTGATCTTCAGCTGCAATGGTCCAAGTAGCCTTGAGTAGAGGGAAAAAAAAATCATTTGCTCTCAGTTTCTGTGGGGTTGGGTGAAACGTTCTGTAACCAGGTAAGGTAACACTTAAAATATTAAAACTTTTAAGTCAAGAACATCAGGATTGTGATGTGACATGTGATATGCACATAGATAAACAGAGCCTTTTAAAGCATGAATTCTGGTGTGGGTGGAATTTGGTGGGATGGGGCTGGGAGGTTAGTTAATTCTACCTGAGGAAAAAAGATTTAAGAGAAGCACTAATTGCCACAATAGGAAGTTAGAATTCATTACCCAAGATAGGAGAGGTTGCAAATATATCATAAAAAAAGAAAATAGATCATAAATCAGGTGGCATTTCCACCATCAGCTGCACCTCACCCAGTCTCTGTCGGCTGTGAATTTACCTGTCATCATTTGAAGACCTCTTATATTTTCAGCCTTGTTATAATTTTATAAGTTTATCCTAGTCTCATGGAAAACGTTACCCATATTTACTCTTTCATTAAATCGTACCTAATCATTTTAGTCTGGACCCCAAAGACTTCCTCCCCTATGAAGCCCCTGAGCCTAGGAGTTTCGGAAGGACAGAAAGACTGCCTTTGGACAGTTATCTTTTTGTCTACTTGTCCAAAGGGTCTGTCTAATCCCTTTCACCGTCTTGATCTTCTGTTCTATAAAAATAAAAGGTAACTTTCTGTGGCTCCAAACAAAGCATGAACTGCTTAAAGTAAAAAAGCTGGAGCTCAGCACAGTATTTAAACTGGGCCACTCAACAGGCAGATTACAAAAATGTCTGAAGAAAACTATGCAGTAAGGAAAACTGGCCTAAGTTTGAAAAAACAGTGATGCTTTATTTTCAGGAAAAATGGAAACCTCTATTTAATATAAGTCCTTTGGTCACTGAGATGTGTCAGAAAGCTTGTCCTTTATTCTGAAGTGCCACGGTGTTAGCATTGAAATGTAAAAATAATAAACAGCTGACATTTTAAGCACAGACTAAACATCAAGCAAATGACATTACCTCCAAGCTCTTGAGAGAGTTACAAGACGATGAACTGCCAAAGGAAGAAAAGTGAGACATGGTCACGAAACCTTTGTTTGCGGTAGAGGCACCGTCGGCGTTCATGCTGTGTACCCAAGTCTTACGTGAGGGAGGTTTTCTGTGTATGGAAAATTGTTTTTCAGTTTGAATTTACATGAAGCAGTATGAATGGCAGAAGATAACATATGGTTCCAAAATTCATTATTACTTTTGCTCATTTCTTGTTGATTAATATATTAATGCCACCAGTGTGTACTGCGTGTCTGCTGTGCGTCCTGGGGAAACACAGCAGCGGGCTGCAGTGGTGACTAATGCCAGCTTTCTCTTCCCCCTCTCTTCCCTTTCCTTTCCCTTCTTCCTCTCACTGACTTTATTTTCTCGTTTTATTTTGGTTTCTTGTATATTTTCTTGTCCTCAAAGTCAATGCAACTCTCTTTACCTAAGAGTTTTGGTTAAATTTATTTGGTATCCATCTAATATGTGTCACCTTCCTTCAGAGCAAATGTGCACAGGATCTGACCATCTGGGGGACAGTTAGTCATTTGGAGGATGCAGGTGGGAAACACACCTGTAGTTAGTCACTTACAGGGGCGCTTGTCTATACTGAAATGATTTGCAGGTGTTAAGCATGTGCTTATGAAAAAGGGAAATAGGTATTTGGGGTCTAGGAGAAAATCTGCCTCTTAATTTAATATTATTTACCCTCTTCTCTATTTCTTGGTTACTTGGAAAACAAACGCATACACTTTTAACTTAATGTCCTGAATGGCTGCAAAGAGGAGATAGAAATGCAGCTTTGGCTGTTTTATGTGGTTCATAAAAGCATTCTCTCTGGCTCCGAGGATCCATTTATATTTAAGCTTTATAGAAACAACGCTGTAAAGCTTTTTAGTCTTGAGGACAACATTGCTTATTAAAATCTGTGATGTGTAGTATTTTAATACATGTTAGCTACATTTTCTAAGGCTGTTACGTAGCTGTGAGCCTTGTTGTATCCCTAATAAGGAACAAAATTATCTAAGCTGTTTGATGATTACTAGTGAGTTTTGGTAAACTCCTTTATGAGCTTTCCTGAAAGTGTATTAACCATATGTCATGTACCGCGGCATAAAAAATAGAAACAGTGAGGAATTCAGCAACCAGGATCCCAACGCTCTGTGGACATCAAATTTGGCAGATTTTGAAAATTCTGTGATCATTTTTCTCCTTATGTGACACTACTCTTGTTCATTCTTCAAAAACATTTGCCCTAGCGTGGGGAATTATAGATAATTTGATGCAACAGGTTTAAGTTACCATTTTCATAGTGAAAAGAATAGCTTAGCATGATCCCGATTTTCCTTGGTTTCCTCCCATTCTCAAAAGAAGCAGAGGTATTCACATTTCTTTGTCTAACAGTTTTATAATGTCTTAAGAGATTAACAGTGAGCATGAATGAGGGCCTACGGATTAGACAACAAAAAGCCTGGGACGTCCACTACCTTACTTGCAAATTTTACATTTTCCAGCATTGCTGAGAGAGTATAGAAACTAAGAAAAGATAATAAGTACCAGAGTCTCAAAAGTGTTTAGTGATTCAAAAAATTCAGATGACATGTCAGAACTGACAGACTGATGGAACCGTCTGTGGCAGGGCCCACTTTTTTGTCTTATGTTAAGCTCTCATACTGAGTGAATGCAGATGTTATCACGGTAACCCAGACAGACAGTCAGTGAAATGTGACAAGCTGTCAGCAAAGTTACACTACGTTGATTTTGTTAAAATATCCACAAGCTTTATAGTTTCTCTTTATATAAAAAACTCTTACCTCATTTAGTCAGGAGAATGGAAGCTGTTGGAGAGATGGCTTGGGCTTTCATCCCCAGAATACCTTGGGTTTTTTCCCCCCATTCGGGGAAATTTTACTCAGCAAATTAAGTAGTAATGCACCCCAAATATTGGACCTCAAAATATCTCAGAGTAATTTTTTTTCTCTTTTGACTTGTTCTATAATTTTTTTTTTTTTTTGCTCAATTTACATTGCACCTCAGCACTTGGGCAAAGGATGTTTCAAGATCAGAAAGAATGAATTTTCTTCATTTAAACGAAGAGCCAAGATGAGAGGTTAAAAGTCTGGAGGGCCATTTTAAACAAAAAGCCTTTCTTAAAAGAAGCTTAGGCGTGGAAAATGAAAATGCGAGCTTCATCAAAACTAAGATCTTTGCTTCCACTCTTTTTATTTTGAAACACCGAAAATTAACATTGGCAAGAGAAAAATCTCCATTGAGAAACATTCGAGCAGCTCATGAAAATCAATTCTGTTTTCTTTACATGGTTTAGACATTTAGATTTTTTTCATAAATTGGGGAAAAAATAGCAAGAAGAATTCTAGAGAATCTTCCATGCTATATAACATATTTGTATCCAAGCGTAAATCGTGCTTATTAAGTGGTCATTTTTTGACATCAGTTTCAGATTCAGTTGAACTCAGGCATTTAGAAGTCAGAACAAGCAAAACAATAATTAATTGAACACAAGTAAATAAAGAACATACATTTGGAAACTGCAGTCTTAACTGCATTGCTTTTAGTGATATTAACACTATCTTTTAAACTAAGGAAGACAACCGTTTTGACATTTTAATTTAACATTGGCACAGTTTATTTGTAGCCTCTGAGTGCAATAACTGGTTGCCTTTTACCCCACATTGAAGGGCTCCTGCTGCATAGAATTTATTTAACTTCGAATTGCAAACTGTTTAATTGAAGATTACTTTACAATCCTAGTTTCCACAGATTAACCTCTATTTATATATTCACTTTTGGAAACTAAAGGTGAAAGGAAAACATGAGCCATACTTGTTTTGCTCAATTTATATTGTCACAGAGGACATTAACATACAATGAGAAACTGTTCTGTGATTTTGAAAAATGAAAAGTCAAGACATTTTGAAGATAGCATCTAGCCCAGTGTTTTTGTAAAACACAGAACTAAATAATCAAACGAAATTATGCATATGGAGGAAATGATTTAGAATATGTTTCGCTGCTAATCGCACTCATGCTGAAGTTTTAAATTTCATCTGTCTGCTCAGATCTATTGTGAGCCATTAAGTGGCTTCCTTTTTTCCCGACAAATTGAATGCTGCAACTCCAAGGAGCTCTTTTGTTCTTTTAATTCAGTCAGCATGGAAATGATTTTCTCATTTCAGGCCCTTTTCTGTCTTCTCTTCATTGTGTCAATAAAATAGAGTTGTGCAGAGCTGCTCTAATCAGCTTAGAGTGCTAATTCATTGCTCCGGGATGCTATCTGTGTCTGCCTACAGGTGGGCACTCTAAGGGGTCAGTCTCCAGGGGAGTGTAATTGTGTGTCTCCTGGGGCTTGTTTGCAGAATGACCTAAAGCTGAAGCCCCAGCTCTGGAAGGGGGAAAAACTGAACAAACATATGCCCACGCAAACGTACACAGCTGTATTTTCATGGCGACCATTTACTTGGTCTGACACTCGGAGATTCTAGCAACATTCCTTGCGTTCTACCTATTCTTGGTCTTCTATGATTTAGCCATAAAACATGAATTCTTTTAAAATTTTGCACACATTTCCTAGGGGTACAAGCTATCTAGTATTTCCAAGATACGAAGGAAAGGCTAGGTTAGAATTTAACACATGGATAATCCGGCCAACTAAACTAAAGAAGAAAAACAGAAACTGCCAAGTTTGGAAAATACATTTTTTTTGTGTCCTGTGAAAGTGGCTTGATGTATAAGTATGGGAATATTATGAACTAGTAAATTAAGCTTTATGGGCAGCGAGGAATTTCTGACAACTTTGGAGGAGAAATAATGATCAGTTGTTTGGAATAAGGGGGAAAATTGCTAGGCATGAGGTTTTTGAGAATTAACATGTCCTTGGGCAGTCTGGGGGGAACGGCAAGCCTTTCTGGGAGCATTGTCAGTGTGAGTGTCAAAAACGGGTTGTGAATATGGTCTTATTTGCCGGGTTTGACATTTTGGCTATTAGGATTAAAAGTGCCACGGCACCCTCTTTTTTCACCCCCTAAGATATTTAGATTTTTTTTTTCCCCCTCTCAGTACATTGGGATTAATTCCAGTCTCAATGGAAACCCTTCAGAACTTCATTATTCAGGTCATTATATAATAACCTTAAGTAGGTTTACAAAGTAGAAAGGAAAGGAGTGATAAAAGATTTCAGCCTTGTGGATCTACCGGTTAACTATAGAAGGACTGAGCAAATATTCTTTTATTTGCTTAAGAAACTTAACACTTGTCCAGTATATTAGAGAAAAAAATGTGTCCTGCTTATTAACCAAAGGATGGGGGTTAAACGCTTTATCACTTGAATAATTTGAGAAGAAATTGCTTAGCCTTATTGTAGTAAATTCGAACCAGCTTAACAGCGTGCCAATTTGTAGAATTCATATTGTTATATATGAAGCTTGGTGCGATGACAATAACTGGTTTGTAGAAATACCAGTTGTTAAAAAAGACATAAAAAGGAAATAAGTTTATCTTCCACATGTTTAGAAGGCGTCGTTTGGCTTTAATTCTGCAATTCTCTCCTTCTCCAGCTCGTGTTTCAGCCACATAACAAAGCTGGTTGGGTTGATCTTGTAACATTCCTACTTCCTGGAAAGGTTCCGAATGTCACTTAGCTATTCACATTTATGGACTGAGGATGTGTTTGGGGTGGCATCAAGAGATGAAGGAGAAAATATGGAAACTCGTAAAACTGATCTCTTTCATTTTTCTTTTCCATTTGAAAACGTTCTTACAGAGGGCTCCAAGGTAGTCAGAATTCAAATTCCGTATCTTAACTAGAGTGAGTTCTCCATTTTAATCATTGCTAACTACTCATGGTTTTTCTGATATAAAAATCATATTTTCAGACAAAATGGTTTCAGTGCTGTTTCCTGAAGCTGATGAGGTCGTTTATTAATTTTTTGTTTTAAGGGGGCTTTCATTCTTATTATTTCATTTACTTAATTTTTTTTCTTTCTCTTCAGATAATTGAATTTGAGGTCATTTTAGCACTAGCTATCTCTTACAAATGACTAACCCTTATTTATTTATTTAAAAAAATGTTTTTAAGGTTTATTTATTTTTGAGAGAGAGAAAGAGAGAGAGAGAACGCACAAGCCAGGGAGAGGCAGAGAGAGGGAGAGGGAGACACAGATCCAGGATCTGTGCAGGATCCAGGCTCTGAGCTGTCAGCACAGAGCCCAACTCGGGGCTCAAACCCATGGACCGTGAGATCATGACCTGAGGTGAAGTCTGATGCTTAACCAACTGAGCCACCCAGGTGCCTCACAAATGGCTAACCCTTATGTAGTTAGACTTATGTAGTATGAGTCATTCCATGAGGAGAGAAAAAAGCAATGTTTTAATGACTTGCTTTGGTAGGTTTTACCTTTATAGGAATAAATTCTGACTTCTTAAAATAAATTAAAATCAACAGTATAACTTTCTTTTTTGTGGGGAGGGTCTAAATCATGTTAGTACAATTTAGGTTCAGATAGCTCAAATATGGCCCACCAAAGAAAGCACAGTGCAATGAGACTATATGCTTGAAATGGACATTTTTTTTTTTTAATCAGTTGCATTCTCTCCTTGGGTCATCTATTTCTCTAATTCTCTTCTGCAATAGTAGATTTGTCAGAAGATAAATGTTGAAATGATTTGTCCTGATGCCCTATGGCAGAATACACCAGGTATGCACTCAAATGCCTGTTGGATAAAATGAACTAGTCTTGTCTTTTTTTTTGTTTTTCTTAATGTTTTCTATTTATTTCTGAGTGAGATAGTGAGAGAGAGCATGAGCAAAGGAGGGTCAGAGAGAGAGGGAGACACAGAATCTGAAACAGGCTCCAGGCTCTGAGCTAGCTGTCAGCACAGAGCCCGACTCGGGGCTCTAACCCACAAACCGTGAGATCATGACCTGAGCTGAAGTTGGATGCTTAGCCGACTGAGCCACCCAGGTACCCCAAACTAGTCTTGTCTTTGACATTTATTAAAATTGCCAGCTCCAAGGTTTCTAATGATGTTGATGATCTTTTCATGCCTTGAATGAATAGGACTTGAAATTAGACATTAAAATTTTGAGTTGAATGGGGGAATAAAAGTGTTGGTTTGGATTTTCTCCTACCACCAATGTTTAAGGCCACAGAATGCTCTGGGGGAAAATACAAGAGGTATTTTCACGTATGTGCTTTGAGTTATTAGGTAGAAGACTCTACAGTCAGGCTATCACCATTAAAGTCAAGGAAATAATTTTATAATAAAGTTAGCAAATTACCCAGATAGTCACTTTAATATACGACTCCTGCTTGGTTGTAAATATCTAGACCATGTGTCATTTCTGGCTTCACAAATTCTTTATATAATTTTTCCAAAGAATTATTAGCTTAATCTCCTGAGATGTATCTCTTTAAATCTAGCCTGGTAATCATTTCATAGAACTTGATTGTTTGCTCCCTTACAGGAAAATGTACTTCTTTTCAATGTAAGTAACACGACTATGTAGAATAAAATATAAAATAAATGTAAAACTTATCAGATTTGAATGATTCTCCTCTTCCCATTTTAGTTAAAAAAGATAAAAACAACACTTTTGCTTTGTTCTGTGGCTGGAAAAATACATTTCTTGGAAAAGCTTGGGCCCTGCAAAAGAGTTTCTAGAATAAATGCTTAGCATTCTTAAAGAAGAGGTCATCAATGCAATTTTCTGTGATTCAGAGATGAATGGGAATCCGTCTATTATCAATTCCTCAATCAGGGAAAAAAGGAAATTAAGTTCCTAATTAGGTGAATTTGGACTAAAGAGGTGGGGCATGGAAGGGATGAGGAAAATTGAGAGGTAGTTGATGCCATTTCAGACTAATGATAGGAAAGGAAATGAAGAAGGGGGTGGGCAGGAGTTGAGTCTGAAAGGTCAGTGACCTTATTAGGACAAGGGTAGTGGTAGATCTTCAAAAGCTTTTACCTTTTACCTTGACAAGGTGTCAGGTTCTGGGGATGGATAAAGATGCAAATACTTGGGAAAGAGAATGGCAAAAATAAGATCGCATATTTTTATAAGAAAAACATTTTAATCTTGGAGATGGAAAATGACATTCCTCAACTTTGTAACTTATTTCTTGTCCATTTCTATGTGCTATGAAATACACAGAATATTCCTTTCAGATGATGACTGGATTTACTTTTATGTAGGATAGATAATGCTTCTTTTAGGGATTAGGTTTCGCTGTTAATTTTAATGAGCTTTTATCCTTTATTTGTACCTACTAGAAAAATACATAATTTTAAAAATATACTGTGGCCTTGATTTATCATTTTAAACACAGAATGATAGTTTTTTTAATCTATCATGCAGATGTGCCTACATTTTTATTTAGATGAAATTCAGTTTTTCCTTAATAATCTAAATTACCTAGCTATTACCACTGACAAAATATGCAAAACTTTGGTCTTTAGCCACAGTGCTTCAGAAGTTCTCAAGTAAAGGCACTCTCAAGGTAAAGTGGATGCATCTATCTAGAGAAACAAAAGATGATTTATAGTCTTTTAGTTATAATCTTTTCACTATTTTTTTCTAACCTTTAACTAATGTTGTAAAAGAAATAATGAGCAAATCATTCAAGTTTTTGGAATGTAAATCAGATTAGTTAGAAGAGAAAATTAAGTTATGACTTTGGGGCAATTTTGGCTGTTTGGGTTACATGTTGGTTACTAGGACAGTAATCTTATGCAACATACTCTTTACCATTTAATGCCTTTTATTAAGTAGTATGGGTGCTTTAAGTATGGCTTTGACCTGTATATTTTTATCCAGAGGACAAGTGATTACCCTTTTATTATTATAATGACCCAATAAATGGAATATTTCAAATTCTTTCCATTTTAATCCTATCTCTGGGAGAAAAACACAGCCAGAGTCCTCTTATTACATACTGTCCAGTGGAGATATAACATAAGCCTCACATATAATTTCAAATTTTCTAGTATGGCGTTTATAAAAAGAAAAAAGAAACAAGTATAATTAATTTTAATAATATAGTTTTATGTAACCAGTATATCTGGAATGTTATCATTTCAAAATGTAAACCAACATAAAAATTATTACTGAAATATTTTACCTGTTTGGCACTAAAGTCTTTGAAATCTGGTACTTAAAACACATCTTAACTTGGACTAGCCACATTTCAAGTACATAGCAGTCACATGTGGCCAGCAGCTACTGTTTTCAACACAATCTTTGAAAATCTTGAGGACTCCATCTTTCACACTGTGATTCAGGTCAATGTTAGTTAGCACAGAGTGTGAGCACTGAGAGCCACCGTGAAGGCCATCTGACCTAGACCACTTATCTTATAAATGAGGACACTGGGGGTCAGAGAGGGTCAACTCTTTGTCCAAGGTCACGTAACTACTTTGGGGTGTTGCTCTTAGACCAGATTCCAAGTCTTCTCCTGAATCTTATTTATTTTGAATTCTATTAAAATACGCTGCTTTTGCTGGCCATTTATGCAAAGGTGCCAAAATGTGGTGAAGTGTTAAGAGAACTAAGTAAAATAAACAACCAGCCAACCAAACATACAAGCAAATCTGACAATTGTTGAGAAGATAGTCTTAAAACTCCGCATGTTGTGGGAGTACCACTTAGGTAAAGGGTTATTTGTTAAGACTTTTTGCATGTATGGCAAGCATATCACTTTATTCAAATCTATCATGTTTTTACAAATAAATGTTTATCTTGTCAGTAAATGTGGTAGTTTAATTTTAGCCATTATAGATAATTTATTTTGATATTTCTCTCGGCCCTAAAAAGGAAACTGAAGGCAGGTCTTTCATTTCATTGTAGACTAAGTTGCTCCCATTTTTGCTTTGCCGTGATTGAAGCAATGATAGGAAAATGAGTCAGGCCCCATATTCTTTGGCCTGCAGACTCAAAAAAGGCAACTTGATTGTTCAGATTTCTGCATTTTTCTTTCCTTAGTCAATATCTGAAATTAAGCTCCACCTGACAGGGTCAATAAAATGCTACTGATTACAATTTATCTGGAAAGCATAAATGGGAAAGATACGGGTCTTCTTTTACAGAATTGGCGGCTGATGCTTATTGAACCTGAGCTAACATTCCCAAATGAAATGAAGTGGGGCAGTGTGAGTCATATGATAACAATGTTGTCATCCCGGGGAACAGTCTCGGCATGAATCAGCACAGTGTGAAAATCAAGCATGCGAACAGCAAGCGGATATCATGGAACCTCCCTCAGTTACAGGCACGCATACCTGTATCCATAGGAGAGCTCCCCACTAAATCGTGAAGTGGCCAGGAGTTCCCAAAGAAAGAGAAGGGCTGCTGTCACTGACTAGATGGGGTTTGTAATAGTATCGTCCTGTTTTCACTCTCCACAGTAGAAAATTTCTACTAGGCTAACAAGGCAGAGGGTAATGAGAAACATGCCAAGTTTAAAAAAAAAAAAAAAAAAAAAAGAGCAAGAGTGAGGAGTCTAACCTAGGAACAGGAAACAAATGTGATCAATTACTCCAAGTGTGGAGCTCACAGATACCTTATCTTAGGGCTCCTTAAAATAAAAGCCTGATTGTTACCAAATGCGTCTAAGAAGTGGGGGAGAAAACACATTCACCGAGGGAGCGACGAGGGGGCCGGGAAGAAGGGGGGTTGGGGTGAACATGACTTTATATTGATGTAAAAAAAATGCAGCTCTACCGTTTCTCAGTCTCCTGAAGTATTTAGAGAAGTGGTTAACAACCAATCATAGCCTTAACCAAGCAGGCAGTAAAACGGTTCAATGTTTGAAAAATAAAGATATTCTAAATATGACACGGAGGGTGTGGGCATAGATTTAAATAGTAATATATAGTGCTGCTAATGGCTCAGTCAGTTTGAAACATTTCTTCTGTTCTACATTAATTATTTCTCTAAAATATTTTAAAGAAGCAATGTTATTTTTGAAGTGATTGTAAAATTCTTAGCTGTAATACATATATAGATATAGATATAAACTGTAGCGTGTGCATATATATAGGATTAATCTTTGACTCAGAATTGAAATATTCATCTTTACATTTGAATGTCTGCAAGGCAGTCTACATATAAAATGTTCACTTATTCTATGAAATAAATAGTAAAAGTATTATCATGTTAATAGCATTCATTTTAAAAGGACCGGTTTTATTCTGTGAGTCCACAGAGCAAGCAGCTGAAAAGGTGTGAGCATATTCTACTCATCCTCAAATAAGGAAGGAAATATCATGGTTAAGGCTATGAGTAAGAACCTCAGGGCTGGCGGATCTTGGCTACACATTCCCCAAATTTCCCATAAGTGCAATAGAATTAACACTATTCCTTTCTTGGAGATCCTGGGTCAGTAGGTGTTACAGGATTATGTTATGAGGTGTGACTATAAAGTAGTGAGACTGTTTTTCACACTCCACACCCAGAAACAGCCTCCTTTTACTTCAGTGGATAAAACATAATAATTTTTCTGAGAGCATTCACCTCATCTGGTCCTTACGCACATGTGTGTGCACAGACAGGCTCTGCAATAGTCCCATCTTTCTCCAGTGTTATGTCAACTATCACTGCTTTCTCAGGAAACTTTGGCAAGCAGATGGGACAGAAGTTTTTCTGTTGGTAGAAATGATTTTTTTAAAGCTCTGTATCTTTGGGGGAAGATGCCCTGTAGAGAAGCAGAGAGAAATAATCATCCATTTTTAGAGGACTTTGTTAGAATGGTCTTGCCATCCTGTCCTTCCCATATTTTTCCAATTAAGCCCTAGCCTGTTGGAATCAAATGTCTTCATGGGATGGCAGACTGCTCAAGTAGGCTATTTTGCACATATTCTGTAGCAAGCTTAGCAATTGGGCCTGTCAGTCAGTCAACACATATTTATTGGGCGTTTATGTGGCGAACCAGACAAATCCATTCCCTAAGCTCTTGCTCTTATGTTTTTAGGGCCCTGTCATCCACACAGAGTTTCTAATTGAAATTTTCTTTTCCAAAGTAGACTCATCTACATTTGAATTACAAGAAGGAAGGTGGGACTGTCAGAGGAACAGAATCCTTTTATTATGGACCACTTCAACCCATTTAAGGGTAGATATCTTACCTCAGGGCCACTTTTCAGTTAATTCTGCCCCTTCCCTGTTTTTGTCTTCTATCTGTGGTTAGTATGATTATGAAAGAGATACATGCCCTTAGTAAAATTCAAGCGGTACACTAAGCATGTCTCCTTTGTCCTAAGAGACACTTCATGTCTTTAGTTTCAACAATTCCTTGTGTATCACTCCAAGAAGCTTATGTAAAAATATTCGTGTGTACACATGTAAACATACACACACACACGCACACACGCGCATGGTATACATATGTGGACAGAAATCTTTTTTGTGCAAAGTGTACCTGTTACAATATTTCTTATTTGCTTTATTTTTGAAGTAGTATTTTGGAGATCTCTCTCTCTCTATATGTATCTTTATATCTCTACATATCTACTTAATTCTTTAAAATATGTATTTAGTTAACTAAACACACCGGTCTTCCATCACCTCACTTCCCTCCCAGAGGTCATTCAGTATTTTTCTTGCGTATCTTTCTAGATGTATGACATGCATATAAAAGCAAATGAATATTTTTTCTCTTTTATACAAGAATTATACACTAAACACACCATTTTGCAGTCTGCTTTTATCTTGCTCAACTATTTATCTTGCAGATTGTTCTATCTCAGCATGTAAAGAACCTTCTAATTCTTTTTATTTGTTGTATAGTATTCCGTTGAATGTTTATGTGATAATTTATTATTATTATTATTATTATTTGCGATTTCAAACTATGCTAAATGGAACTGTGTGAGACTATCCATGGGATAGACTCCTAGAAGTAAACTGATGGGTCAAATGGTATGTACATTTAGAAGTGTTTCAGGTTTTTGTCAGTGTTCCATACCTGTACTAACCACCTTTCCCAACAGCAGCATATGGAAATGGCTATTTGTCCAGTCTTACATATCAACATGGTGTATAACTAAATTATTTGACTTTTGCCAGTCACCGACAAAAAGTGGTGTTTCAACATATTTGTAATTTAAAATTCTCTTATTCTGAGAGTGAGATTAAGCATTTGTTTCCCATATAGTTAAGGGCTATCTGTATTTTTGTAATTTCTTGAAATGTCATTGAAGCAAACTTTTTTTTTCTGTGCTTGCTGAGAAAAAAACGTGACTTAATGGTCACATTTCCGGTTAATGACAGAGGTAGGACTCGGATTCAGATCTTCTGGTTGTTAATTGAATAATTTAATTAATTTAACATATTTCCTGCTATAGAACACAGGATAATATTTCCTATCACTTGAATCCTACCAACCTCGGGTTCTTGGAAGGATCATATGGAATAAGTTAGAACGTGAAAGCATTTTCAAAATGAAAAAAAAAAAGCTCTCCAAAATGCAAGATAATGGTTCATTTAATTTTACAAAGAAATCACAACATTTATCACTGCTGAAAATATGCAGTACATAATGAAAATAGAGTACGAGTGGTTTGACCCGGCTACAGCCTAGGAGAGGTAAGGCAATTAGGTTGTTAAGAGGCCTTCTGGACAAGCGGAGTCCTGAGTTTACTAGCTTAGTGCTGACATGTACGCCTGGCTTTTTTCCCTCCCCTAAAGAATGGAAAACATTGTACCTTCGCAGAGTGATGGCAGTCTTGCTTCGCTTAAAACTTCATCACCGTCCACGTGAGCAGTTTGCCTTGCATTTTTAAATGGGGGGGGGGAGTGGAGGCAGGTCCTATTTGAAGTTTCATAGATGTCTGGTTTGACCAACATTTCTTTGTCTGTGTGTGATTGTTTACTAGGGGAAATTCCGAACTTTCGGTATTTGGGCTTCATTGTTTTCACTCTCGTTGGCTCTAGATTGGGTATGGGTTATACCTGTGTGCATATGTTTCCTTAGTTACTGCATCGTGCAATGTTGTTATGTAAAATCTTCAAGGCATTTACTTTTATTTATTTTTCCTATGGGCTGGGCACACAGTTTATTAATTTTGCATGCATGTAGTTTAAGGACATTAGCCAGTCCACAGTAATGGCTGCCCTAACATCCATGTGTAGCAGTGGAATTTAGGAGATTAACTTGCATTTGACCTAATTCAGCTCTCCTGGTAATGAGGGGTGCAGGGGCAGAGAATTAATCTCTCTCAATTTGTGACTCTCAGGGGTGCTGCTAAGTTTAGAGAGCTTGAATTTTAAAAGTCTCCTGTTGTGCCAAGAAGTTTTTGTTACCCAGTAGAACTCTGTTCACTGTTGTGAAGGCAGCGCTGGTTTTGTCTATTGCCGTGATGTTTGTGACAAATATTATGAAGATGTGTAATGTGAGTTAACTGTATGGTTTGGTTCAGAAAGTAAAATGGGAAAAACTTGGGTCAAACCTATTGAGCTATGGTGCTTCCCCCCTCTTCCTCACCTTAAACTCTCAGTGTAGCCAAAAATACAAAAAGCTTTCAAACTGCTTTACAGCTATGTCAGAAGCTGTCTTTTGTCGTATATTTGTTATTCAAAGCTAAAGTACTGCTGCTGGGAAGGTATAAGTCAAGTTGATATAATTTGGATTGATTTGCTTTTAAAAGCTTTGAAATGACAGTGCAATTATTGCTATGATGCAGGTCTCTTACAACTGGATTAATGCATTTAATGAACAATTTGACCACGTAATTTATTTCTGTGGAGTTAACGTTAACTGTTAAATGCATTTATTCCCTAACAGCCATATTAATACTGAGATAGCGTGCAGCAGTCACAGCAGGAGTAAACTCTAGAATAGCCTCTGACTCCTATTTCACTTCCAAATTCTCACTTTATTCCCACTCAGCAGATGAGGAGCAAGGTCTGTCGTGTGAGGTTTACCTCTCTTGCTCTTCTTCCATCCTTTCTTTAATACAGGGGAATGGGCCTGAAGGCCATGGAAAGAACGTTGACCAGAAATCAAAGATCCAGGTGTTCCCAAATCTGTATAATTGCTTCTCAAATGTCAGGCAGTGACATTGGCCATTTTTGTAGGCGATGGTTTCTGTTGTAGAGATCTCATTCTGGCTAAATGCCCTGATGATGCGGAGTGGACCATGGCGAGTCAGTAGTTTCAAATGATGATAATAATTTTAGGTCTTATGAAATCGGCCTTTGGGACATCATCCTGATTAACCCTTTGTTCTACTGCTGAGTAAATTGGAGCCCCGAGAAGCTCAAAGTCCTTTGCTAGTTGATGGCAAAACAAAGTCTAGAATTCAGGCTTCTTTATTCTCAGGGCTTTCCCTGGAACTCTTCATTTTAGAATATTTAAGACTGTCCCATTTTCACCTCCCATTATCTGCCTAACTTGAACACTTCATACCTTTTGTCAGAATTAGGAGAAACACTCAGTGGTTGATGTAGCGTTCTTCAAAATATAGGGAAGGTCTACATTTAGCTTCTATCTGGGGAAGATGTTCTAAGAGATTAAATGCCTGGAAATATTCCTCGCTATGTTATAACACCGAGTCTAAAGTGTTAGTTTTACATAAAATCACATATATGTAATTAACATGCTGTGGTCATATATAGACACAGAATACAGTATTTTAAATTATGGACCTTTAAAAGTAAATAGTGACAGGCTACCAAAACATAAAATTGTGCTTTTGTGCTATGAAAAGATCTATCCATTGATTTTTTTCTTTCATGCTGAGGAGGAAATATTAATATTTACAACATCTCCCAAAATGTAATGAGATTTTATATCAGTTTCAAAGTTTTCAAGAAGTTAGCAATTTTATGTCTGTAAGTTAGAAAAGTTAGGTTCTTTTATATTAGAAAAGCAACACTTTAAGCCTCGTTTGATAATTTTAAGGCAAAGGTTTTAGGCAGTAAATCTGAATGTTAATAATGTTTGATAATTTCCAGGATGGTACCGCAAAATGCTTGACTAATTTAAGTATGTTCAGACTAGGAATATTTTATCTCTTTAACAGATGTCAAGTTGGTCCCTCAAAAAGATTTATTGAAATTAATATGTTCGGTAGAGTTGAGTGCCAAGCAGCATATATGTTTACATACAGAAAAGTAAATTTGAAATTGTGCAGTACATAAAAGATTTTGAAAACAGTTACAGAGATTTATTCAGTCACTGATTTAAATTTAAATTAAGAGCAATGCTACGATTTGATTTGGTATTCGCTTAGCCATTAAAGAAGATATTTAACAATGTGTTTTGCAGAACTCAGCAAAACACGTTTTTTTTTTTTTTTTTTAAATGCAACATTTCTTTTTAATTCTGGTGAGTCAGAAGGCACTCGCAGCACCAAGGACGGAGCCAGAGTGCAGAGTTCATGTGCAGCGGCCTTCCTCCTTGCACCCTGAGATGCTGGGCTGCTTGCTGCACTTTTCAAACAGCTGCCAACATTGTCAGCACTGATCTGTCAGTAAGGATTTCTCCTGGCAAAACTCTGAAGCTACTTTCTGACATCTTCAACAAACTAATTGTTGTCTCCTGCCTCTGTGAGCCCTCTGAAGTCCCAACGAGTTAGTGTCTTCTCAAGAGATGAGAAAAAGGACTCACAAAATCAATTTATCAGGCTATTACGCATTGTCATCAGCCTGCTAAACAACAGCCTGCTAAATAACAAAAACCTGCTAAAGACAGGAGAAAAAGTAGAAGAAATGGGTCTCTGAGAAAAGGTTACAGAACATCCATCTTCTCTCCTCTTCTGACTGTTTCCTTTCTTTGCCCATTTTCATAGCCGTTTCCCTCTGCTAAAAGACACTTTATGACAAGCATTGTAATCTCTTTAGAACGGAGGGGAACCTCTTCTTTAGGACACAATCTTTGCAAGTTGTGAGTGACAGTGGGAAAGGGTCCAATTGCCACTGAGGACACCAGGCAATAAATCATCGTCCCCTGGCATCAGCTGGCTGGACGAATCCCCACTTCCTGAGTAAGTACCAGAGCCTGGATGTGACAAAACAGCTATTGTCAGCTCCTAGCATCTACATTCCCACTTTCTCGACTGAGATTTTCACTTCACTTAAGACTTTTAACAGTGCAAAGCATATGGGGAAGGAGTATTTAAATTACTACCCTAGAAAAGGATATATCCTTGCATTAAATAATTACTACAATATGCACATAGGGCAGCAGTTATTGGAGGGATCCCTCTGTTTTCATTTTACATATATCATCAAGCAGTTGCTTCACCACCATTAAAAATTAATGTCTTTCCATTTTTTAAATGTTTAAATATATAGAGTAGTCCTCAAAATGACCTTGTGTGCAATTGATCCGGGTGAAATTTTATAAATAATATGGGAAGACAGATTGCTAGAGTAATAAACATCGTAATCTGGTAGAGTTAAGGCATTTTCTAGTGTTTACTTTCTTTGCAGTCTTTATATCCTCTCACTGTTCACATGTATGTAAAATGTTGTAAGGGGGCAAAGTGATCTTCAGTTATCCTTTACATAGATTAAGAACCATTAAAAATGCCAAATAGAGCAGTTATTTTGTATCTAATTTAAAAATCATACAAAATAATCCAAAATTTAGTGGGAAATAAAATTTTGTCATAACAGATTACATATATGTGTGGACAATTTAGATATATTTGTATGTAATTTTATATGAAAGATTATACATAATTCATTAGAAGCTTGGTTAGCTGATGAAATAAAATGTGACAGGATAAATATTCAAATCTGAGATTTTTAAATAGTCTCATAGCTATTGAATTTATTTTAAAAATTATCTTGAAAATGATATAAGATTATAGTTATAGGGCATTAACCACATATTATTTTGCATAGTGAAAACTTTTCCCCTTATTTTTTGAGAACTTACAATTTTAGCACGGTTTTCTCAATGAGAAAGAATGACTTAAAATAGAGGAAAATTGAATAAATAATTGACCAAAGCCTAATAAAAGTGGACACCAGAAGAAAAATCCTTTATTTGCATATTGTTTAAAAAAATCTGAAAAAGTAAAATATACAGTCTATCATCCTGGTCTAATTCATAAACATTTTCGATAATTTACTATGTTTGTCTAATGTTGAGAATGATTTAAGTATTTGTTATTATACTGACAAAATATCTGGATAATTGGCAGATTTTTTTGTTTTATCTCCCTGTTTCATGTAGATATACTCATCCGCTATTTCTCTCTGCAAAAATGTATTCTTACCCAAGTTACCTGTCAGTCTCTTTTATGATTATGAAGAATACCTTGCCTAAGAGGTGATGGATTTCCTTTTACCTCCTAAATCATCTCTAGCTGTCACATTCAAGTTGAAACACTTTCATTATCACAAAACACACACAATGCAGATGATATTCCTCTTCACAATTTAGTAACAAAAGGCTACAGGTATTTTTGAAACGTTTTAATTGTGGAAAAAGCCACATCCGGCTCTCTGCATTTTTTTTTCATGTTGTAATAACTAGTGATTAACTGCTATCCTTTAATATGTGTTGCTTGACACTGATAATCCCGAAAGCATCTTGGCCCTGTGAATTCATAGTCAAATGGTGACACCAACCAGACGGGATGATGGTGCACCCGGCTCGATGACAGTTCTATCTCAGTTCATCATCTTAACTAAAAAATAATCCTATCTAACTTGAAATCCACAGCAGCTATAAGTAGAAAATAAATCCAAACCCCAGCTCAGACTTGTAACCTAACAGCTATCATAAATAATCAGAGCCTATTTGAAGGTGGAAGATGGGACATTAGAAGCTATTTACACCACTAGAGTGATGCCATCGATCAGTAGCGGCAACCCATAGATAAGGCGCCTATGATGTCATGGTTATTTATGATGGGCATTGACAGTAAAGCTACTATGGAATTTTCTCCTCAGACAGCTTCATTCATTTTTGTTTGTGATGCATTTTGTTGTTAAAGAAGCAATCAATAGCAAAATCGTGGTGATAAAAGTATTACTTGTTAAATATGTGAAAAATGTGTATGTTTGTATAAGTGTGGGACAAAAGATGAAGAATTTAAAAATTCTCTTGCTGTGCTTATGTGTTCCAGCTACAAATACAAGATAGATTCATTTCATGTGTCTTGGGCTTTAAAATGTGGCCCGCTTGTTCTCACTCTTTCATCTTACCGTCTTGTTGGAAAGCACAGTTCAAATGCTGTGGGGTCCCTGCATGCCCACACCTTACACTGGATAATGTAATATTTAATTAGAGAAATTTCATGTGATTAAACACATACCCATTACTTTCTACACGAACCCGCTTTCAAGAGAGAGCGGAGATTTTGTTTTAATTTTGTAAATGTAATTTTTAACTCGTTTAGTTTTTCTCTCTCCCATGGCTCATCTTCTGCTACTCCAAGTATTCACTAGACCAGTGCGTCTCATACTTTAACGTGCAGATGAATCTCTTAAGGATCTTGATAAAATGCAGTTTCTGGTTCGGTAACGGAGGTGGGGCCCGAAACCCTACATCTCAACTAAGCTCCCAGCCGATATGATGATGCTGGTGCAGGGATCACACTTTTAGCAGCAAGAAATTAGGTAGGGTGGTTATTTCCATACCTTTCAGGCTTCCTTCCAGATGATTTGCCTGTATTTTAAATGGGTGTTTCTCCCATTATTGCAGAGCAGTGGTTCTGCATAGAATGTAAGCTGCATAGAATCTCCTTGAGAACATGGGTAAGGCCCACCTCAAAAGTTTCTGATTCTGTGGGCCTGGGTGGGCCCAAGAATTTGCATTGCTAAAAAGTCCCCAGGTGAGCACGTTTTGACGACTCAAGGTGTGGAGTCCTAATTTAGCACTGAGTTCACATAACCCTTGGAGCCCATATATAACGTTGGCAAGGTGGAAGCGATAGCCTGCAAAACAAATAAATACATAGGGGAGAGGAATGAGCACTGGCTAAGCACATGCTAGGTTTTGGCTGTTATGTGAACCTCACAACCTCCATTGTTTCAGTTCTCTCACTTAATTACTCTAATTTATCCAACATTTATCATGGAGCTACTCTATTTATACAGTCTTCTTTGGAAATCATACTGAACGAATGGCCTAAATGGTTGAGACAGCCATCAAAACATAGCCCTCCTGATTTCTTTTTACAGGATTCCAAACCTCTATTCCGAGAATGTGAAAATATAGTTTCCTCCCCATTCCTTTTTTCCTACTGCTCACACTCAGTCTGCCAAAACTCTATAGACAATGGCCAAAAAGCATAGTTCCTGCCTTCCAGGAGCTTGCAGTCTACTGAGGGAGACAGGGATTCCATAAAGGTGGCTGATGGCATAACAGCTGAATGAAATGCCCTGTGAGGGAAATGAGCCCTGGACGGAGGACATATTTACCCCACGCTCCTCTCCCGTTCCTCTCCTTGTGCATTTTTTGTGCTTGCTGACATGTGCATACATGCACCTAAACATAGATACACTTCCCAAATATCTATAATAATTCAGAAAGGCGTGTTATTTTTACAAAGATTTCTTTGGCATAAATTACTTCGCTTGTCTCATTGCCCAAGCTCACGTCTCAATTCACTAGTCACCTGTGAGGTGCCTGTCATCCCAGGTACTTGGGGCATAGAGGAGGACCACATAGCACAACCTTGCAGAGATGACTGTCTGGGGCGAGGAGACCCACCAGCAAACAGGCAGTTACAACACAGGGCGATAATTATTGCACTGTAGAAGGAGGAGGTGCTATAGGACCTAGCTTCATTTATGAGGCATCCGGGGAAACTTCTTGGAGGAAATGTAATTTTAGCTGGTGCCTGAAGCATGAGTCAAAACTGAAGGGCGGGGTGGTAGAAATGGGGAGAGCCAGGTTCCTGGCAGATGGAAGAGGTTATTTAAGAGCCCCAGATCCCGAGAGGATATATGAAGCCCATTGAAGATGCCCACATTGTTCAGTCTGGCTGAGTAAAAACACTCTCTGATGATATCACTACCAAATAAATGCTATGTTTTAAAATGGTGCGTTTTGTGAATATACAGCATCTGTGAATTCTCTTGTGTTCTTCACAAAAGGAATGGTTTTTTGAAAACCTGTTTTCCTTTGGTAAATAGTGCTGAAAATAGTCACAAAGGACAGATAGGCTGTCATGCAGGGTGGATTGCTGATATCATCTTTACTTTCCTGTAATGACTGAGTATGGATTATACTAAGCATTAGTCACCATGTGAAAAATACATTTGGATATACAGCTACATCTCTTCACATCTATTTGTATAGGAAGTTAGGGGTCAGGCAAGGGCCAGTGTTCTGTTTTAATGATGCACTCTTACAAGGATTCAGTTCCAGGAGCACATCTTGGGCACTTTCTGAGTACACAGTATTTGACTAAGGCTTTAGGGTGTGGAGGTTGTACAGAAGACAGAAACTTGGTCTGTGAAGAGTGTGCATGACTACTTACAAGACAAGGCGCACAGATACTGCAACAGGAAATCATTCCAGGCAACAATGACTCCCCCTGGGGTTTAGATTAGAGCCATCCATGTTTTTTTTCTTATGATAGTGACATTTTGAGCTAAAAAGATGGAGAGTAATAATACCAGTAAATGTGTGCTTGAAACTAACAAAAGGATGTATGTATGCGTGTATGTGTAATTGATAAATAAATTGAAACCCCTTCTAAGATTATGCTTTTGAATCATAGGTCTGAGTGGTCTTATTCTAGTGAGAATCACAGACAGTCATTAGAGGCGCTGGAAGAGAAATAGCCTTCCATAGAAAGAAAATCAAAGTTATTTTTCTTACTAAATTTCCTTCTTACTTAAAAAAAAACACACTTTTACATTGTATACAGAGATTAAACAATAACAACGGTGGCATTCTATATCTCTCCCTATGGTACATGTAGGCATATACTTTTATAAGAGGGTTAAAATAATTCCTGAACTAAACAACGATTCCATGTAGAAATTTCCCTCCACAGATGATAAGCCTTGTCGATAGAAGCAATCATATATGAAGACAGAATCACTTCCCATTTTCACTAAAATTTACAAACAAGACTCAACTATTTTAATTTCTTTGGGATAATCATTCTGGTCATTTTCAGAGTCCCTTGACTTGAGTTTCTCTAGGTAAAAATATCTAAAGTCACTGAGATTTTTTTTTAAATCAAATTTTACTCTATCATACTGCATGCCAAACCTTTTATGGCTTCCTGATTTCAAAATAATGGTGATATCTGTTAAATAGAATGCTGTATTTCTTTTTAGTCCTTTTTATTAAATTTGTTTATTCTAGAGGTCATGCTTAATCATTTTCAAGAGCATTGTCAAGCTTGTAACCATAAATACTGAAGTTAATTTAAATGAGTCAAAGTTCATTCTCATCCAGCAGCCATCTATTTAAGTAAAGCACCTGCCTGGACATTCTCTTCTGCGTAGCAATAAAAGGAAATGGCTAGAAACATATCAGAAAACTTTTAAGGAAGAAACACAGTGTTTCAATGGAGAATCTTTTAAAGCACAAGATAAATAAATGGTCAGCAACCGACGTGTATTAAACATGTATTTACTTAAACACTAATATGTGAGTTATATTGTTTTTCCAGGCCTAACCTTATCGTGAGTATAAAAATACTATAACATTTTATGTTTTCTTTGAATTGCTTTAAGATATTAAGTATTTTCTCTCTAGGTTGTGAGGTAGTCCTTTGTGGTGGGCTTTTACTTGATGAGAGAGAAACATTGTATTTATTAATATTTCTCACTTTTTATAGGAGGCTCTGCTTCTATGACTTCATATGGTCCCCCTGAATGCTCCCTAGATTGTACTCAGGAAATGTTATTACAAGACTTTCTGTCATATTTTTTGAAAAGATAGCTTCCTGTGACTTACATAGAACAGTGTGTGATTTCACTGGAATTTTAACATCTCTGTGAAAAGGGTAAAGAGGTCAGGTGGGTTACAATTACTATTTTATATAAAATGATTATTAGAAACAGTCACATCTAGGATGGATTCAGGAAAGTCATTTCAAAATCTGACAAAACCAAATTCTAAGAAATAGTAAAGTCTGTAATATCTCTTTTGTATCAGTTCTGCCTGTGCCTTTTTTCTCTAAAAATTATTAAGTTAAAAAAATAATATATAAGAACACAAAATTAAATTTTTTTGTTATAAATGCATTAGGTCATATGGAATCATAGCTTAAAGAAAATAAATTTATTAAAAAATAAATTAATTATACATACCTATATGATATATAATAATGGATCAAATGTCAGCCTGAATTATCAATAAAATGGACAATTAAACTTCTTTTCTTCAAATAATTTTACATTACTTTGGATTAAAACAAATAAAGGAAACATAAATAATGAGGCTATCTAAACACATCATGAGAAAAATTAATAAAAATTTCCAGTCATATCAACTGGAGGGTTCTTAAGTCACCTTCTTTTATTGCATGAATCCCTAATTGTACATTTAAGTGCTAATATTGAAGGTCACACTTACAGAATATTCTGATGTCTCCTCTGCTTTTACTGGAACAAACTTTTTCCATTTTATAAAGCTTCTGCCCCAAGCTTCCAGCCCGTGTTGAGCTCACCTCAGTTTTTGGCTGAAAATGCTGAATGGAGCACTGAGGGCCAACAAGAGAGGACAGAGTTGTGTTCTGTTTCGGAGAAAGGACCGAGGAAGATTGTCCTGAGGAACAGTAGCACAGGGGATGCAGAAAAATGCCATCTTTCTCAATTTAAAATGAAGTTAGTCCACATCATCACAATTACGGAGCGCTCGTCAAATAGTTCTGAGCTTCTTACTAGCACAATTTCTTTGGTGCCTGTTTTATCTCTTTTTTCCCCCCTCATGTGGTTTGTCTAATATGTATGAGTAGCTCTGTTTTGTGGCCAATTTTGGTCTTCTGGTCCAGTCCAGTAGTAGGCAGAATTCAGTGTTCATGGTGAAGAATAGAATGATCATCACCCTTACACAGGGAAAGACGGACCCTTGAAAAAAATCACTGTGTCTTGTATAAGCTGGTGGGGGCCATTCCTTTCTTATTTGTCACAGGCCAGCAGAACTGAGCCCTCTTAGAATTGCAATACCATTCTCCCCTTCTTGAACTCTCTGTTACCTCTATTTGAGAAAATACAGGTTGAGGAAGGGAAGTCTAAATAAATGTGGTTGGTTATGTAATTAAATTCCAAAGATAGATAGATGCTGATGATGGCTTCACTTGGCATAGCCGAGGAGCTGACTGTTCTTCATTAGATGGCTCCCACACTCTACTTTCAGAGGTCATTTGGCTTCAAGGGATACTTCCCGTCA
Source organism: Hyaena hyaena (assembly GCF_003009895.1). Lineage (NCBI taxonomy): Eukaryota > Metazoa > Chordata > Mammalia > Carnivora > Hyaenidae > Hyaena > Hyaena hyaena. The sequence goes on along the minus strand of NW_024080744.1, from coordinate 253,626 downwards.
TTATTTTCCCACCATTTTCTTCCATCTTCCTACCCTACTTCCCCCTCAATTAATTCAACTGTTTTTGAAGATCATAGATGAATTGGAAATGTTTGTCTTTCCATCAGTGTCCTCCATGGCCTCAGTCCTTTTTCTCTTGCAGCAAATGGCTTCCTCCCTCCTATCAACCAGGGTTCTCCACCTGTAGTTCTTGACTACACATTTTAAAGAACTTCCAATTTCCAAGGCCCATCCTGATCAGTAAAATCAGAGTCTCTGGAAGGCGAGGTCTAGTCACCAGTACTTACTAAAGTTCCCAGAAGATCTAATTTCGAGAACCACTTTTATAGATGAAATGACCTAATAGTGTCAATTGTGTTACCTTATTTCGCATATCTGTTAAATTTAACCCAATTAGTTCATTAACAAAGGTGGAGTCCTTAAACACATTACCTTTTGATGTATAATTTCCCTTTAAGCAGCAGTTAAGACCAATAAAGTCCAAATGCGTAACTAAAAATAGTTGTGCAAGTTGAATAAATTAGGGTTAGATAAAACTGGTATACTAATTCTTTACAGATTTAGTCCTATGAGAAAGCATAAAAGAGCAAGCAAAAATGTGTATATTCATTTCTAGAAAGTTTTTTTAAAGAAAGTGTTTAATAAAAATTGAAAAACACTCAGATGTGAGGTTCAGAGAGATGCCTCAAGAGTAGATGAAATTGCTACTGACTGGGTTTGCTTTTAGTTTTTAAAAACAAGAAAGAAAGCAAAGAAGGAAGGAAGAAAAAAAAGGAAGGAAGGAAAGGAAAGACAAGAAAAGTAGTGAAAAGAAAAACGGTGGGGAATCATAATCATCATGTAGTTCTTCCTTTTCCCAAACAGTGCAAACAAAAATGGTGTGTTTGCTTATTTGTTGATTGCACTTGACTTTGGTTTTTGTTCACCTGCCCCAATTATTTCTAAAATATTATATTATCATAATACTCTCCAAAATTTAAAGTGTGTGTCTATATGTAGTACGGGAAGACAACATTCTTTAAACTTTTATTTAATCAGTGAATTACTTTTCACCAGTGGGGGTAGTGGGGGTGGGGCTAGGTCTGTTTATTTTGGGAATCCAGCCTTTCAAATAAGAAGAGATCAAGTAGTGGGAGGGGTTTTAGCTAAGCAACTGATCAAATGAAAGTCCCCTCCTTCCCCTAATGTCTGTTGTGGGCAATTGCGATGTCATTGTCCTGCTATTTTTCTTATAATGCATTTAATTCTGAAAATATCAGGGCTGCTTTTCCCATTGGCTTGGGATATCCCAGCGGTTTGCAGCTTTGACACGGAGCAGCCCGAGCAGTCCATGTGGGTGATGGATTACCCCTTTGTGTCTTGTCCTTCCATCTCCTCCCTATCCTGCCTAACTTTCTCTAGGCTTTCTTTTTTTCTGCTTCAACTGACCCTGATGAACATCAGATTTGTGCTTCATAAACATGTATAATCTGTGAATATTTTTCTGCAGATTTTCAGTGGCCAGGCATCAAGAAAGAAATTGTTCATTTAGATTCCATAAAACGGGACACTATGCATTTGTTAGAACATTATATTTTTCAAAAGCATGTTTTCTTGTGTTAAAAAAGTTTCTTTTTTTTTCCTCAATGCCAAACTTATTTTTTTCTTCCCAGTAGTTTGAATTTCAATGGCATTTCTAACTAAATTTATCCTCTGTGATTGCATGCGTGGGTTACCGTAGAGTTGGTTAATTTGCTTTGCCAGTGAAATTAACTCACCACTAGGTACTGAGCCTGAATGACTTCAGACAAGATTGAAATACAGTATAGGTAACCAATAAATATGTTAATTAGTAAGCAGCGTTTACTGTGTGTATGTGTCCTTTCACAAATATGTGGGTGTCTATTCCCATTTTTGTAGTATTTTCTGAATGCTAAGTGTGAATGAAATATCAAATGAAATGCCCCATATGGTACAGGTATTCTGTACGAAATGTGTATCTGTGTCTGTATGAGAACATAGTAAAGTTGATTGTATTTTTCCCTGATATTGTGTAAGTCATGCACATACCAAGACAACCTTATACTTGTTATATCCCTTCCTCTTGCATGCTCATTAATCACTGAGCACTAATAACACATTTTTTTGTCATGGTACAACAAAAATTCTGGCTCTGACTCTTGTTCTGGCTCATTTGCAGTGAGCTGCCTGTCAGTTCAAAGCTTTAGGGAATTAATATTGCAAGATTCAAAAGTGAAGTGTCTTAAACATCCCATATTATAAACTTGTGGTTAGTTTTCTCAGGGAGGAAAAAAAATTAAGCCTTCAAAGAGTAAGGGGCATTAAAGTTTCTTGACCAAGATTTCCCTTTGCCTTCTTCACTCTCTTTCCTTGAGTCATAGAAGCCCCTGACCCTCCACTGCAACGTCCTAGGTCCTGGTAAAATGTTACTTTCTAAGGAGTTGCCCCGCGGGGTATGTGGCTGAGATGCAATGAGGTGCCTGATTATTTTGGATGCCATTTCTCTTTAGTTCACTTATGATTTGCACTTTTTATCCATTTGAGGATAAGAGTCCACAGGAACACCTCTATTTTTTTTTTTTATAAAAAAGAAACATTTTCCACAACCATCTGGTTTCTATGTAAATGTACAGTGACTCTGGAGCCATCCAAATCCCGGTACGCATCGCACTTCCTCACTGACTCTTTGGTGAATCAGAAGAAGAATCAAAAGCCTCTTTGAGGATTACAGAAAAGGAATTCCACATGTGTTAGTGTGTGCATGTATAGGCAATTTATTTTAGAGAAAAGCTTCGCTAAAATCAAATGAATATAATCTAAACATGCTTTTAAAAGATTAAAATAAAAAAAGATGAATCTGGCAAGCCCTTTGAATTTTATAGTAGGGTCAATTTATGTGGTCCATCCTATGTATTTTGAGATCAGTCTTAAGTGGGACTTGAGATAAGTGATGTTTTTAAGGTCTCTATCATTTTCCAGTGTGTTATGACACTTGTAAAACTATAAGAAACACTTGCAGTGAACTATTCCTGTCTTCTATTATCATTTACTGGAAGTTAATTTTGTAGATATATCCTGTCCTCAAGTTTTTATTACATAGATCCTTTTATCACCTTTTCAGGGGAGATGATGGTTAATACTTTTATGGCTATGTATACTCTATACGTATTTTTATGTACAATATTGGATTTTAGATTCAAAGCCATTCTCTTAGGTAAGTATGATGTCTGCTCCCAATTTTTAGATGAGAAAACCAAGGTTCAGTAAGATCCAAACCCACACAGTCAGTAAGTGGTCAGGCTGGGAGCTTGACATCACAAATAGGTATAGATGGCCTTCCCTCTGTAATAGCTGTGTCGTCAGTGACAATTTGCTTAACCTTTGTAAGCCTCATTTGCAAAATGAGATTAATATCTTTATCTTGCTGGTAGTGGTGAAAGGATTAAATGTATTATATATTTTAGATGTTTGTATAATACCTGGAACATAATATATAGGAAAAATGATAAGATTGGTTGGGTAGTAATCATTGTCATTGTACAGTAAGAGGCAGAAGTAGTACTATTTGTGATGGCATCATAACCAAGATCATGATCTAAAATTTACCCACTTTACATTTTAGCAAATTTATACTTTAGCTGCAAGTATATAAGTAATTGAGCACCACAATTGCCATCTATGGTGATACTAATTAGGTATGTAGGCATAGGCATATATTTTAATATAAATTTAGGGTCTATGTATATAGGTAAAATGAGGAAATGAAAGGTTTATTATCTGAGTTTAGTAAAATCTTTTTTATAATGGACGATGTTACTTAAATGGGTATGTCAGCTATTTTCGTTATATGAACTTTCTTTTCTATGGATTATGTTCATTTTATTATCTTGAAAACATGGAAGTCAAGAATCAACATATTCTTTGTCCTGGTGCTTCATAGAAATAAGAAAGAAAATTTATTTTGCTCAATCATTTCATAGGTTAATACATATTTCCTTGGAATCAGTCACAGGTGTCAATTATTATCAGTTTATTAAATCATTATTTAACTCTAGTCTTTTAGACACAGAGTTATGAACATATTTAATGATCTTTTTTCTAGGAGTTCTCCCGGGAAAGTGCTTACTCTTCTTTTAACTTAGTCACGGGCTTGTGGTAGGTGTGGTTACGTTGTTTTCAAGTAATGGTTAAGTGATCTCTATGCACATTCTTTTCCTCTATTTGCATTGCTTTTATCCTTTATTCAGTAATTCCTATTTACCCTTAAAAATTCCACCTACTCATCCCTTTTTTAAGAAGTCTTGACTCCTGAAATAGATTTAGATATTCCTCTTTGGGCTCACGTGAACTTTTGTAAATAATTTTCATCCTGGCATTGTCATGCTGTATGGTAATTTTTGCTTACTTGTCTAGTTTTTAATTGATTCTTATGGATAGACACATTTTCTGACTCAGCTTCAAATGCTTATTGTCTGGCATATAGAAGACATAAACAATGGTTATGAAATGAATGAGTAGTAGCACTTTTAACAGTTTCCCATGTATCCAGAAGATTTTTGCTAATTGAACATATCATAATGAAATAGAACATACCATGTTTTGGAAGATAGCATTAATAAACCATGTGTCAGCCATATTTTCCTATATTCACAGTTGTTATGGCTGCTTGATGGAGGTAGGTGCTGCTGGGCTGGTGTAGCAATCCCAGGAAGACATTAGTGACCCAAATTCGTTCAGTCTGCCTCATCATCCTCAGAGTTGGTGAGTTTCATTCTCAAAGTTTTCTTAGAGTCATAGTATGGCCCCCCCCAAGCTCCAGCTATCACATCCAGGTTACAGATTTGAAAAAGAAGTAGGAAAAGGCAAAAGGCTCATACAACCCTTTTTTGGAAGTCTCACACAGCTATATCTGCTTACATTTCACATTGTAATTGACATTTAATTTAATTATTTCTCACTTAATTTCACATGCCCATGATGGTCTCAGAAACATCATTTTTAAAAAAGTTTTTATTTATTTGAGAGAGAGAGACAGAGAGAGAGAGAGAGAGAGAGAGAGAGCATGACCAGGGGAGGGGCAGAGAGGTAGGGAGAGAGAGAATCCCAAGCAGGCTCTGTACTGTCAGCATGGAGTCCCATGAGGGGCTCGAACTCACAAACTGTGAGATCATGACCTGAGCTGAAATCAAGAGTCAGACCATTAACCAACTGAGCCACTCACACGCCCCATCAGAAGCATCAGATTTTGGTTGGGTACATTGCTGCTCTCTTCAAGGCAAGGGGGAAAATAAAGGTTATTATTTCAGGAGGCAGCAGCCTATGTGACAAGATATTGAAGAAGATTAAAATGAGTTCACAGGTAGAGTTAATGCATTCCCTTATGTTGTGTTACATTCAAATCTCTACCCGGATTTTATCAGAGTTCTTCTGACAAGGATGGATAGAACACTGCAAGTGACAGACTTAAGTGTCTTGTTATGGAACTATAATGAATATAAAGTAGAAGTAGGCCTGGAGGAGAGTAAGAAATGGATGGATTTCCTTTGTATCCTGAAGTTCTCTAAGACAGGAAATCACTGAGTGAATGCTAGAATTATAAGCAAGTTCACCCGTTTGACTGCAAATTGCATGATGGTCAGGATTAAGTCTTTCTTTATCACAGTCTTCAGATTCCGGCAAAGAATGTGGCACTTGATGTAGTCAGTGCTTGTTGATATTTTAGGATGAGGACAAGAATAGAGGCCTTGGTTTAAGGTGGTTCTGAATTTATCAGCTTAAGCAATTCAACTTTCAGCTGATGGCTCCTTCTCATGGTTATTTTCTGAAGAGCAGCATTCATCATTTGCTACCAGATCTCTAAAGTCCATTCAATGCCCACTGAAACATATCGAAGGTAGTGAATGAGAAGTCATAGAAATATTTTGTTTTGTATCCATAGTACGGAATTCATGGCCAGTGTTTAATAATTGGGACATCTCACATAAAAATTCTGGATTCAGGCTAGACAGGCAGCAGTGAAAGATGCTGGCTACACTGGGCACACCTTGAGGACAGGCAGCAGTCAGGGCCTCCTACCTTACCACACTTTCCAAGAAGCTAGAGTCAATCATCTCCCTAACCTGCCTGGCCCTGTAGGACATCTGTGTTTTGGCCCCTTTCTCTAGGCTCCAGATACTGCCTGTCTGTGTAGACAGATGCTTTGTTCACTGGCTAGGATTTAACTTGTTCACTTAGTTTTTATCTGAATGATTCTCCTTCTTGTCAGGTCTGGACCTGTTTGCTTATATAACAGACCAAAACAACTTACAAAACAGAAATATCATGGGGAAATTCTAATCTTGTCCTTACTCAGTAACGAAATGTAACATATGGCATAATTTCTGGGCTGTCTGACCTGACGACTTCAAGTCAAGTCAGGAATCATGGGAGACTAGCACTGTCATTTTTCACAAAATCACTTCTAATAAGATGAATCTTGAGGTGCCTGGTACCTCAGTCAGTTAAGCGTCCGACTTCAGCTCAGGTCATGATCTCATGGTTTGTGGGTTTGAGTCCCTTGTCGGGCTCAGTGCTGACAGCTAGCTCAGAGCCTGGAGACTGTTTCAGATTCTGTATCTCCCTCTCTTGGACTCTCCCCTGTTCATGCTGTCTCTCTCTCTCTCAGAAATAAATAAAACATTTAAAAAAAAAAGCTGAATCTCCAATTTAAAAAGAGTTTACATTTCCTAAACCTAAAAAAATTTAAATTTCTAAATTTTATTTTATTTTATTTTATTTATTTTATTTTATTATTATTATTTTTTTTTACAAATAGTTTATTGTAAAATTTCTTAATTTTAAAAGAGAACCCATGTGCATACTCACCACAATGTTTCCATACTAACAGCAGGTAGTGTTTCTTCACTTGGGAATGGGGAGCATCACCAGAAGGGGATCCTGTGTGGGGTGTTAGTTAAGGAACAATCTATATGTCAGCTGCATCAGTTCTGTGCTTCAAACAGGAAGGGGCCTTTTTCTACAGTCAGACAGATATAAATGACCTTAAGCCTAGTATTTTACATTAATTAACAGGGTTAAATAGTATATTCCATGAAATATTTTTTAAGTGTATTTATTTATTTTGAGAGAGAGAGAGTGCAAGCAGGGGAGGTGCAGAGAGAGAGGGAGAGAGAGAATCCCAAGGAGTCTCTATGCTGTTAGTGCAGAGCCCAATACAGGGCTCAATCTCACGAACCATGAGATCATGACTTGAGCTGAGATCAAGAGTCCGATGCTTAACCAACTGAGCCACCCAGGTGTCCCAAAATGTTGTAAAAACTTGGGTGATTATAGCTCTGGCATGAGGTACAACTGTCTTCCACCCTGAGGGTGGAGAATAGGAGACAGACCCTGTCTTGTGCAACATTGATTTTGGGAGCTACGCCTTAGTCCCAGCATTTTCGTTTAGAAAGCAGGCACCTCTTATCAGCGGTCACACCTGCTTTCTCCACTACATGGAATTCATGTCACATTTGGGACTCTAATAATTTTCAATCCAACATACTCTACATTCATAGCCATTGGTTAAATGCCTATCAAATTTAAGTATATTTTAACAAAACTAATAACTTCCTTTTCTATAATAGAATGTTTTAAAACACTTCTACAGTGCTGAATAATTTAGTTCAGTTATATGATGACAAGACTAAACAAACCTTCTCTAGAGTTCTGGGTTTTTCATTTCGTTACTTTGCTCTAAGCAAGCAAATAGAGATGAGCTATGAAATTTTAGGACTCTGCCTTGAAACATGATCTAGTTGACTTATAAAATTTGAGATGTTGACAAAATGTGCCGTCAATAATCAAATAAATGCAGTTACTTCATTTTATGTCAACACAGAAGGTGAAAAGTGCAGCTTAACTGGCTTGGTAAGATTGGAAGGAGGGGCTGGGAACTTACGAGAGACAACAAAGAGATAGCTGGTAAGATTTAGTGGCTTGCTACGGCAGGGCTGGTGAGAAGGCAGTGTGACAAAGTTCAGCCGGGTCAAACAAAGTGCAGAAACTTCTTCACAGACATTGAAAGGAGGGTTGTAACATGGACAGAGAATGTTCAAATGTTGTAATCTAGAGACAGCTAGGATGATAGTTGATGTGCTGTTTCTGTCTAATCCTGCTGTTCCTTTTGATCCAGGAAGTAGAGAAATCACCTTATCTCTCATGTACCAGGATGATATAATTAAAATAGGGCATGTTTTTGAAGTGTGGTATTTAAGGGCTTCAAAGAAGGTGTAGAGCGTTACAGGATCAGCACATGCCTACTTTTCAAAGGCAGTTATGAGGACACATTTGTTTAGCAAAGACACCTTTTTGAAAGAAGGGCTGTCTCAATAATGATAAAGTGTGTATGTATTGTCTGTTGTATTATATACATTGTCTAAGAGATATGGAGTTTATTCCCTGACCCCTAGATCTTGGCAAAAAGACAGGTCAATGTTTTTTATGGTGTTTCTTGTTTTGTTTTGTTTTGTTTTGTTTTTCTATGAGAAGGTATCATCCAATTGGGAAAAAATACACAAGTTTCATTATGTTTCCAAATCAAGATATATCAGCACATTATCATAAATGCAAACAACAAAATAATTTTTTTCTTTTGCAAGGTAGAATATTTGTTTCAGATGAACTGATGTCTGTGATTTTGCATGTGTGGCTACTTGGCACGCCTTTTGTTCCTGACCCTATAATTGACCTTGGAAGTGGCTTGCTTTAACTATGATGGATGTACCAAAAGATTTATTTTTGTCATCTAAGAGTTGAGTCTTAGGCTATTGGGAGCATAAAAACTGCTTATTGAAAGTAGGCTTGGCAAACCTTTGCTTTCAAATAATCTTCCAGAAGCTCATCTAATTTTGCTAATTAGCAAGAGATAAAATATACCCACCTTGTCCTTTGCAATGACTTGAACCCTCTGCCCTTCCTTGATGATAATAGCATTAAATACATGTGTACTTATTACATTGAATATTAAGTAGCACGAACTGAAAAGAGAGGATTTTGTTATATACCAATAACACTTTCATGAAATTAATGTTTAATTTCACATAAGTACTTTAATACCTTTTCTGAACTGGCAGAAATAACAAAGGTAACATGATTTTAATTTGCTGATCTACAAAAAAATAAATTCTGGTTATTGAGGTCTGATTTTAATAAATAATTCAAGAAAGAAAGAACCGTCATTTCTGTGGGAAGCAAAAGGAGACATTCAACTAGTAGTGACCTTGTCACTGAAAATTAAGCTCTCTCTCCGAATCTAAAAATCAAAGCTTAAAAGGCCACTCTCTCCCTAATATTTCATCAACTTTTCCAAATGAAATACCTATTGATTAGATTTTCCTTCAGATAATAAATTCTACATGTCTATTCTGTCACTTCAATTATAGTATTTACTTGTACACAAAGAAAGTGTTTTCACATCTGAAATTAATATACTTTTCAAAACAACATACTGGAAAGGTTCAGGTGGCATACTTCTTTTCTTTCTCTGAATAGAACATTGCTCCATACACCCAAGAGTAGCTATGCATTCTCTTCTAATGCTTTGCCAAGGCTGTTTTCTGCCTGAAGTGCCCTTTTCCCCATCCCTTCTGTAGATCCTCAGCAAAATATTATTCATCCATCCAAGCCTTGTTCAAGTGTTACCTCTGCTGTGAGCCACCTTAAGCTTTTCCAAAATGCAATAATCCCACCTCTTTCTCGGAGCTCCTACAGTGCTGTTGGCTGCCAGCACTGTTGGTGTGTCCCCTATTTAACCATGTTTTCCTCAGCCCTTTGCTGGATTCTAAGCCACTGTGGATCATCTCCTTCCTATTTTCACCTCCAGTGCCTAGTTCAGGTCCAGGCACATAGGGTTGCTGAACTAAGTTTAGTGTTACACATTATGAAAGCTACAGTGTTTGTTCTGACCCTTTGGTTTCTATCTCTGCTTTGTAGAAATACAGCTTCAGGGATCTTTATCTTTTAATAGTTTACATGAAATATGTCACATCTGGCAGCTATCACCCCCAGACCCAATCATAAATAACATTCAGAGTAGTTATTTTACTTTCTTTATTAAAGAGAAGCTGGAAGGCACAGCAGACTTTGCCGGCCGACTTCTAGAAAGGAAATACAGGCCACCGAAATGTCAGAAGATTGTATATGTTAGTTGATACAGTGCATTCAGTGTTCTTGAAGGATCAAAAACCAAGTTAGTATTGAACTCAATTTTCCACCTTCTCCAACAGTGTCTCCATTTAGATTTGAGGTCTGTTGGTGTTAGAAGGCTATCATATAGAATGGCATGGGGCTTTTACCTGCCCATCAGACACACTTATCCTAAACTATCCAACAGTGCTAAATTTACCCTTTTAAAGGGGATGAGTTGAATTATTAAACACACCTTAACAAAGTGGTGGTGAGGGATAGATATCATTTTTCAGTATATCATGGCCCTTATTCAGTATTTCTAGATCCTCTTGCAGAGAACAGGGTTTATTTTATTTTATTTTATTAAAAAGTTTTTCTTTAATGTTTATTTATTTTTGAAGGAAAGAGATAAAAGTGTGAGTTGGGAAGGGGCAGAGAGAGAAGGAGACATAGAATCCAAAGCAGGCTCCAGGCTCTGAGCTGTCAGCACAGAGCCCAACATGGGGCTCTAACTCACTTGACCTGAACTGAAGTCAGAGGCCCAACCGACTGAGCCACCCAGGTGCCCCAAAGAGCAGGGTTTCCAAATGTTCACTTGGAATTTGACTGGCAGAACAGTAACCCACTGGCTCAAAGACCATTGCGCTCAGATTGCAGTGGTTGCTGGAAAGACAGTCTGAGGCATACTTCTACAGTTGACCTAGAGTGGACCCTTAGTCTTGCTCCTGTTTTGTGAATGCCTGCTCCAGCACCGTTATCTTGGGTACTCCTGTTACCCTCCTGCCCAGAAGCTCACGGAAGACTTCACTCTTTGGCTAGGAGTTCTAAAGTCATGCCAGGCTAGACTCTATGCTCAAGTATCAATCATTCTGGATTTCCTACTCTGCTGCCTGGAAAATACGAGCTGTGTATAGTATGAAGTGCTGTGACAGTCAGAGCCACTGTCTGTAAGGTAACTGCGAGCTGTACCATGTGTGGCTTGACTTTACTGGTATGAGGGAGTTGGCAGAGGAGGGAGGAGAGAAGTGAGAAGAGGCTGTGGAAATACCCTCAGGAAAAAGTCCCCACAGTTGAATCTTCCAGTTGTCTGAACAAGTTCTTCCTGGCAGACTGCATTAATGGTGAAGGCCCCAGCCCATTGTCATTACTTTCTTCCTACACTAGTGGCAGGAAAGTTTTGTTTCTGAGTGTCTACCATGCCTGGTAATGAGAGAGAATCAGGGTAGAGTGGAAGAGATTGCACTAGGGAAGAAGAATCAAAAGATCCGTGCTGAGTGAGTCCCTTTTCTTCTACTCATTATCTGTGACCTTGATACTTGGCCTAAACTCCCAGAAAGTCAGTTTCCTCATTTGCCAAATAATAATTAAATCTACCTCCTACCTAGAGGGCTTTTTTTTTTTTTTACATTTAAACGTTTTATTTATTTATTTATTTATTTATTTATTTATTTATTTATTTATGAGAGTGCGAGAGAGAGAGAGAGAGGGAGAGAGAAAAGAGAGAGAGAATCCCAAGCAGGCTCTGCCCTGATGCCACAGAACCGGACATGGGGTTCAGTCTCACAAACTGCAAGATCATGACCTGACCCGAGATCAAGGGTCAGACATTTAACCCACTGAGCTACCCAGGCTCCCCTACCTAGAGGGTTTCTTAAATGAAGTTTAAAAGCATATTTTCTATAAAAATACTTCAAAACCGTGAAATCTTTTTTTGACAAAATAAATATTAAATGTATAGAGCAGAGCATGTTCTTAAAACTCTTTAGTCACACACACACACACACACACACACACACACACACACACACACAGTTCTCTTAAAGGAGAAATGTATCCCCTTATCTCATACTTTGTCTCTATACTTCTGACTACTTCTGGGGCAGATTGCTGTGGACAGAGTATTTGATACTCCACTCAAGTATGCGTGGTTTCCCTGTCTGTATATTGGGAACAATAATACCCACCTCCCAGGGCTATAGTGAGGATAAAACAAACAATTTCTGTAAGCGCAGAACTCCTTGAGAGCTCAGTGAGCCTTCGTTTCTGCACCCGTTCCCTCTCAAACCCCAGGTCTCTACTCCAGTGAAATAAAATCCTTCTTGTATAATGCAGGAAGCCCCAGGAACACATTCCTGCAAACCATGGAGGGAAGAAACACTTCCCTGTGTCCTGTCGGAGGGAGCGGGGCTTCGACTGGGCTGATGTCATAGCTGCGCTCCTGGCTGCCTTTTGGTCAAATGAAATTTCAGTGTGCTGAAAAATAGCCAAGGATGCCTTGTTCCTATGCATGGGAAAGAAGACATTTTTTGTCCATCCTCCAAGTCCTCCCTGCACAGATTACTGTCAAAACCAAGCACTTTATTTATAAAAATGCCAACATACTCTGATTATTTGGCGAGTAACCATGCTGCTGTCAGTGAAGAAACAGCACATAGAGTATAAAAACAATCTCCATTTTTATCATGCCTGTCACAGCTGGGAGGCCATGGAACAAGGGTGTATTGTTTGCAGGAAGGGCTGCAGAGGCAATGCTCGGGTCCTTTGGTGGCCTCCTGGGCAGAGGGACTGTGGTCATATTTGGTAAACAGTTACATGTGCTTTTACTGCTAGACATCAGTCTTGCCATAAATGAATTTCTGGATTCAATGTTGAGATCTTGTCATGCTGTTTTTTTTAGATCAGCTTTCCCTGGTCCATCTGTCTGTCTCTCCTCTAATTCACTGGCCTTCCAAAGGCCTTTGCTTGTTCATGATACAGAAAGATAGATTCAGAGGCTGAGTGACAAGAGCTGATCCAATATTCATTGCTAAATTTCACTGCCAAATGGAACTGCCAAATAAAGCCTCTAGAAGGGATACAACAGCAATACTAAGGGATGAAGGGGGGAAAGCGGTGATGACCCTCTCTCTACTGGCCATTGGTTTCTGAACTCCTCAAGCCAGTTATTTCTGAGGTCAGGATGGATGCAAGGGACAGTAGCTTTCCTGTGTTCTTTGTTAGTGCGTATGTGTGAACGCATGTGAGGACCCTGCACATCCTGAGCCTAACAGGTTGCACTCAGGATATTATATATTTTTCCCCAGAGAACCATTTTTTTATCCTAAAACATGCTCCATCATTGTACGAGCTTGCTGATGAATGACTCTAGTATTACCTACCTTTGTAGCCATTTATTGGCATCGGTCACTTTTAAGACAATCTTTTTTCTAAGATGACTAAACATTCTTCTGGAGAGAATTAACCATATGATACTTCACTTCTCAAAGAGGGAACTTTACTGAGCTGTTAAATTGAGTCTACCCTGGTCGACTGTGGTCAGGCTTGAGAGAAAGAAGGTCAAGTGATTTTTAATGAAGAAGATCCTTCTACCTAGAGCTTGTTGAGAGATTAGTGCAGTGAGCTGCCAGGGGACCACATGGATGTGGGAAACAAAGCAGTATACAAAAGACAAAGCCCTAGATCTTTCTTGCGAATGTGAGATAAGATTGGGTGTCAGCCTTTGTGCCTAATCTCCACTCCCGTCAGATAGGTGTTATCTTTATACCTCTACTGGCACATTTCATCACATCTCAGCAGAGAGTGGAGAAGAAAAATATTTGGGTCTAGATAACATAGTAGAGTTAGAAATACTCTCAGCACCACCTAAGAAGCACACAATAGATCCAGGCAATCCTCCTGCAAACTCAAATTGTTATATGTCACACTGCAAGAAAGTCAGGTGCCTTCTTATAGCTCAGAAATAAATGATTGAGCTGACAGGGGATCCCACAGGCAGAGAGATCAAGATTATTTTGTAAGATCATGTAAACATGTAAACAAAGTTGAAGCTGTTTGGAGGAACTGTCTGGCCCTCAATAATCTCAGATCTGGAAGGGACAGTCTTAGAAATTAGAAAATATCTTCAGTGGCTCCCTGTTCCCTTCTGAAAGAAATCTAATTTCATTAGTTTGGTATTGAATTAAGATAGCAATTAGAAGCATGTTTCCTCTTTCCTTTCAATTATATCTCTTCCTCTCTCTGCTCTTTGAGCCCCACACTCAACTCCTCGTTGAGCCATGCTTCAAGTGTTCCCCAGGCCTTCCCTTCACCACCTTCCATCAAATCACATACAGACCCATTCCATTTCCCTGAAGAATCATTGTCCCCACTCTCTAAGGCTTTGCTTGGCTGTCTTCTCTTCTGTGACACATTTTCTGAGAAGATTGAACCAGTTTTCTTCTTTTGTACTCTAATGGTACTCTGTCTACCCAATTTAGCATTTCACGATTTACTTTTAATGTGGCCACTTAAAATTTTTGTTTTTACTTCTTCGAGCTTTATTTTTTGAACATAGAACCCATAGACTGTATATCCCCCTAGTGGCTTAGGTATATAGGGGCTCAGTGAATGTCTGCAAATGTTAAGTGTCTGCAGATTTCTCATCAAATTATTTGTTGTGTTGTTTATTAAATTGTAAAAATATTTAAATATTTATATTATTTATTCTATTTAAATATTTATATTCTATATTCTCTATTTATATATATATATATATAAGATTATGTACAATCTATAGATTATAGAGATTTTATATATGTAATTCTGATTTCAGATTTCTTATCAAATTACTTTGTTGGGTTATTTATAAAATTAGTAAAGATAGTTTTTATTTTTATAAAATAGTAAGATATTTAAATATACTCTTATATTCTATATATAGAATATGTACAGAGAAATATACAGAATGCATATATTTTATATATAATAGAAAATATATTATATATTTGTATATATACATATATATATATAATAAAGAGAAATATGTGGTTCAGAGAGTTGAAATGACTTATGCAGAAAGGACCTACATTTATAAGGATCAATGCCAGGGATTTGAGAATGTGTCTATGCATCCAAGCTAGTGCACTTTTTGTTAGCTGGTACAGCCATGCCAAGGTAGGAAGGTGATCAGTCTAATGCAATTCTACAGACATTTGCTGAGCCCCTTTATTACCTGAGCCACTGTGGGGATGTATAGTCCATGGGTTCTATTCTCTTTCTCTCTTTCTCTTTCTCTCTCCCCCTGACTCTCTCTCTCTCTCTCTCTCTCTCTCTCTGTGTATCATATCTATCATAGAACCTGGAAAATAATATACACTCATTAAAGGGCAGGTAGTTCCCTATCACTCAGGCAAAATTTCAGAACTATGTTTACCCCATTATCTCCTTGTGATAGGAAGGCAAAAACAAAAGGTACAGAAAACAACTTCCTTTGATGCTCAAACTTTCAAAATAAATATGTGGCTAATAAAAAAAAAGGAAATACACTGAATTATAATATTGACTTTTATAATGGAGCTTTTCAAACTATGTCTTTCCCCCTAGAGAAATTCTAGGATATTTTCTGAAACATGAATGACACAGGTTTTTTTTTTTTCTCCTTGATGATCCCCTGCCCATCTTCTCCTCCTGTTACTATGATAATCAGTGAACTAAACTGTAAGTTCTCCAAGAATAGGGGTGTAGCTGGATTCTGATCTGTGTCTGACACAAGGGAAAGTGTTGATCTTTTTATTCCTCTCTTACCCCTACCAACTATGACTCTACTCAGCTCCCACTCTCTCCTCTCCTCAGAGATATTGCTCCATCAGCTCTTTCCCTCTCTGTATCTTCAACATCATCCATTATTTTTAGGGTATCCAGACTCTCTGGCTGGCCTGGGATAATTCCAGTTTACTTCTATTGTCCAAGCATAGTTATTAATATAATCCACTTTCATTCTCAAAAATGTCTGGTTTGGGTGATAAATTATATAGTCTTTCTATTTATATCTGACTTTGACCTTCAGCTATGCAAATGCTTCAACTCTCCCATCCTAAAGATACCCAACAGACATACATTCTGAAACCCATACCCAATGCCATAATTCTGTGTCCTTCCCATCACAGCCATACTTCTAAAAAGTATCATTCAGACCCATTATCTCAATTTCCCTTCCTACTATTATTCTTTAAGACAACTCATTCTTGTCTTTTCAGAAACTGCTCTGGTGAAGTGACCTCCTAGATGCTAAATCCTTTGGACATGTAAAGCATTTTGGTTAGGTGATTTACAAACTCTTTCTCCATTCCTAATAAGATGTTATACATTTGAACTATTTCCTGATTCTTATTTGTTAACCAAGGTAGTTTATTTGTTGAGGTTTATCATCCATGTGACCATAGTCATGTTAGACATGCTATCTCTTTTAATCCACACAAAAC
The DNA here is from genome assembly GCF_003009895.1 of Hyaena hyaena. Lineage (NCBI taxonomy): Eukaryota > Metazoa > Chordata > Mammalia > Carnivora > Hyaenidae > Hyaena > Hyaena hyaena. Next base: position 237,220 of record NW_024080744.1, on the reverse strand, counting down.
TCTCTGAGATAGGTATCATTTTCCCACTTTACTCACAAGGCAAGTGGGAGATTGAGTAACTTTCCTACTTTCTCATAGCTAGGAAATGATGGAGCTGACATTCTAATTTCCAAAATGGAGCCTGGTTTTTTTTCCCAGTACACTATTCTATCTCTCATCCTCCCAACCAAATATTAGTAGCTGTTTACATGTGGACAAGTCACTGTAGGTACTAAGGATTGGTGAGCTGAAACATATATTTTTTTAAAAAAATACAGATTCTGAAAATTAGACCCACTAAGGATTAGGCATTGTCCTGTGGAGTATACCTAGGAGTGCTGACAGTTACGGATATTTAAGCCAGGGATAAGGGAAGTGGCTGTTGCTATATAAGCGGTGAGTTTCTGGATTTCAGTAAAATAAACCAGGATTTTGTTTCTTGAAGTAATTATACTCTGGAGAGAGGAAAGAAAGATGGAGACAATTATGAATGACCTTGCATCTCCGAGCCGTTGAGAACTTCTGGATCAGTGGCTGATGTTTTCATAGCCTTTCAAGTGAAACCTTTCAGTGAAGTCTCAAGCCACAGACCACCAGTTGACAAAAGGAATTCTTTTTCCAGGATATTAACCTTAATTTGAGTATCATATAATGATTGTCATATTAACAAGAAGAAAAAACCTCCAGCCACATTTTCTAATGTTATTTCACCTTGCTAAACACTTTTGTTTTGAAATTTTTTAGTTCCTCCTTTTTTTTTTTTTTTAATAGGTACTATGTTTTGAGTATTATCATTCCATTGAATTCTTTAACTTCAGTGCAAAAATTGGCAGGGTGTTTCTATAGAGCAAATAAAACTTTTCTAATAGCTTAAGTCAATAATGTTGTTGATATTACCCAAGCCCTTATCCCTTGTGCCTTATTGCTCTGAGGACCATAGTAAGTAAAGAGAACTATTTAATATCCTGCCCTCATGCTCTCCACCCTCCCCCCACACACACCTTTTTCTTGATTTAGAGAGAAACCTTTTGTGAGGTCCTGACGCAGGGAAAAGAAGCTAACTCCGTTTCTGTATTTCTAGGATTATTCTGTTTTAGATCTAATTTATTAAATATTGTGACTGCTGGTGTCATGAGCGTTCTAAGGTAGTTATACGTGAGGAATAATGGGTGGGTTTTTAATGTTTTGACTGCTAAACATGCTTAATTAAGCTTACATTCATTCTAAGTGGAAAATGTCTGGCATATGTGAATATACATGAAGCCCCCTGCCTGTTTGACATTTATGCCCTATGCCTCATTTTCTAGAGCCATTGACATAAAATGAAATGATAAAACTTTGTTGATGTAACTGTGTCAGCCACAAATGCATTTCATGCGTGGCATCAAGAGATTTTTAGTTTATTGAGGCATCCTAAGAAATATAAAATATTTTTGGAGTGGGTGTTTTTGGCACGTAGTTTATGCGTATTGTGTTCTGTTTAGGGCCACCACCTTTCTGCAAGATGTGAGGAGTGAGTTAGATCTTCTGTGTTGTTTTTGAGCTGTATATTTACTTAGCAACTTCATTCTCTGAGTAGTTGTTGAAAGAACAGAAGTTTGTAAATTATTCAACACTAAACAGTGGATGCCATCATGGCTTTTAGCCCAGACCCTGTCAAAGAGTTTTCTATTTCCTGGTCAGGCCTTAAAAATTGCCGTGAATTACAGAAGCATTAGCATTTCTCAACTTAAACATATTGTTTCTTAATTAGTTTCTAAAACTCTAGTTTTGAAAGCACAAGCCCTTAGTGAGTAGGCTGGGAAAATAATTGTTGACCAAAGGACAAATGACTTTAATGTTAAGCGTTTGGGTTCTTGTTTAACCTTACCCACATTAAGGGCATTTATGATGTTTTGGGGCCATACCTCATGATGACACATATTTACACCAGAAATTACAAGTGTATTTCAATCCTGTGCTCTTTATCATCTATTGCTAGTGGCTGCCAGGAGCACTGTGTTGTGAAGGATTCTGAAGCTCGATTCTGACTGAGAATGTATAGAGATCAGATAATAATGATTACTGTTGATGCTGAAGAGATACATGGTAGTGTGTGACCATGAATTTGTTATTTTGTTATTTCTGATACATGCACATTCTCAAAATATTGTCCAAAGACCTAACATGCAGAGGTATGCAAAGATCTTAGCTTTTTGATGACCCTCCCTTTTTTTTCTGGCTATTAGTATTTCCCTTTACATCCTCCCTCAGAAGGAGACAGAACATCTCCAGAAAGGGTTTCTGTCTGTGTATTTGGTTCCCAACTTGAGAGCACAACTGTGTTTTGAAAAGAATAAACAGATATATCCAAATGAAGTGTCAAAATTGCAGAACAGGACAGCGTGAGTCTTGGATGAGTGTCTGGGTCCCATCTGCTTCACATTCAGGTCCTTGGGGTCAGGGAGCACAGGGCTGATGCTGGCTGCTCCTCATGTCTCCCTTCTCAGTTTCTCCCTGGCCTTCGAAGGCTTGGGAAGGATGGGAGATGAGAGAAAGCCCTGCCAGCCGGCTCAGAATCCACCCTGGTCTGCATATCCTGACTGGAAAAGCAGTATGGGCAGAGAGGAGATGAGTCACTGTGAGCAAGAGCATGTGTGGGTCTGAATTTGAGGCTCAGCATTCCCACTCACTGTATGGTTTGGTAAGTTACTCAGGACCTCAGTTTCCCTTTTGTAAAATGAGGGTAATAACAGTTGTGAGGAATTGTTGGCTCGGTAACTGTAGAGGGCTCTGCACAGTGTTTTTCACATGGTAAGTACTCAATAAATATGTTTGTTACTACTATTAATAAATATTCATCAATATTTAGAGGGATAAGGAATTATTTTAAACATTCCAGAATTCACCAGCTTCTTCCTAGATGTTCTGAACTCCCTTAAGTGCTTTGTAAGCAATTTCTTTAGTATCCCTTCTTTGTAATCTTTTATTTGCCTTTTCTTGTCCATCTGCTTCTGCCCCTAATCTTTTTTCTTTCTCCCTATTTTCTCTTCCTTGTTTCCCTCTCTGCTTCTGTTTCATTCCCTTCTTTTTCTTCTCCTTTGCCATTCTCCCTCTCACCTCCCATTTCCTTCCTGGGTATCTTTTACTCTTCTTTCTCCATTCTCTTCTCTTTTCTTCTCCCACCTTCCTACAAAAAGATAGTTAAAAGAATGGAACATGAATGTAAAAATAAATTGGAGAGCAGTAAATTTAAGTTATTAAGCAGTCATTTTAATTAACTGATTGCATAGATAGTGTTATATTAGGAGTGGAGCAAGCGCGGTGGCATAACCTATGAACTGTGCATGCTATATAAATCCCCTGGTCTCTTAACACATTCCATCTCTAGAGATAAATGTTTATAGATGAACTCATGGCTGAGAGTTCACTCATTCATTCTATAAACAAGTACTAAATATGTGCCAGTCACCGTGCACCAGTTTGTGGGGAGGATATTTACCGTGCAATGTGGTTGATTCATGCTTGGGCCACTTTAGGAGGTGATCAATCTCTAGTTGTGGGATGAATGGCCCTAGAAGAGAAGTGACCTCTTGGGGCTGGCCTGGTGAAGAAGACAGGAAGGAGAATATCCTCAGATGTTTGGGATATTCTAGGAAACTATAGCTAATTGTGTATGATAGATCACAAGGAACAAAAAGAAATCAGATGCGACTTGGGCATGAAGAACTTTGTATTCTGAATTTTATGTTAAGTTGAGATGTAGTAGCAGACAGATCCCAAAGTCCATGGTTTAATAAAATGGAAGTTTTCTACATATTTCTACATCAATGACTGTCCTGGCTGTTTTTTTCTGGCTTAGCAGTTTTACCAGTTTGGTCCACCATTCATAAATACTTTTGGCATATATCTTCAACTTCCTTTTCAACTGGCCAATCCCAAACCCTAGTTAAATCCAATTCTCCACCTACTCTGTATCAGTCCTGAAGGACTAGTGTGTAATCCATTTGGGCTCCTGTAATGAAATACCATAGACTGGGTGGCTTATGAACAAAAGAAATTTATTTCTTACAGTTCTGGAGGCCGGAAGTTAAAGATCAAGCCACTGGTAGATTTGATATCTGGTAAAGGTCTGCTTCCTGTTCCATCGATGGCCATCTTTTCTCTGTGTCTTCACCTGGAGGGAGCATCAGGGAAGCTCTCTGGAGCCTTATTTATAAAAGCATTACATGCATTCATGAGGGCTCCTGCCTCATGACCTAATCACCTTCCAAAAGCCACACTTTCTAATACCATCATACTGGGGATTAGGTTTCAACATATGAATTTAGGGGGACACAACAGTCTCCAGCAACTGTTTCATATCATCTTGTGTTCCCTAACCCCTATTCTTCCTCTCTTTTTTTACTATCAGCCAGTAACCATATTTGTTATTTCACTGAGAACTCAGACGAGGATGGGAATGTCCTATAACACATCACTAAATTGAAGAAGATTTCTGTACCTCTCCTCTATCATTCTGCCTTCTCTCCTGTCACCCTGCTCCTAATGTTCTTGCTCCAGTCCAAGGTGAACTCCTCCCCGTGTGCACTGGATCCCATCCTCTCTTCCCTAGGGGTGGACACATTCTGAAAATTCTACCTCCTCTCTCCGTAGCATCACCAGATTTTCTCTTCAGCTCAATCATTTCCATCCATGTATAAACACGCAGTTAATCTCTCATCTTCAAACAGACGTCTCTTGACTCCACTTACCATTCCAGTTATTGCATTATTTCCCTGTTCCTCCTTAGAGACAAATGCTATAATCTACAGTTTCACTTTCTCTCTTCTTCTTCTTTTTTTAAATGTTTTATTTATTTCTAGGAGAGAGAGAGAGACAGTGTGAGCAGGGGAGGGTCAGAGAGAGAGGGAGTCATATTCTGAAACAGGCTCCAGGCTCTGAGCTGGTAGCCAGCACAGAGCCCGACGCGGGGCTCGAACCCACGAACCGCGAGATCATGACCTAAGCGAAAGTCAGACGCTTAACCAACTAAGCCACCCAGGCGCCCCACTTTCTCTCTTATTCTTATCTCATGTCACTAAAGAGATTCTCTTGTTAAGGCCACCAGTGACCTCCATATCACCAAATCCAATGGTCAATGCTCGGGCCTTATTTTACTCAATTTACTTTCAGAATTTGACCCTTTTATTGTTTGTTTGTTAAAAACTCTAGTCACTTGAATTCTTATAAGCCACTCAATCCTGTTTTTTCTTACTACGCTGGTTGATCCCGAGACCTTAAATCTCTTTTGCTGGTTCCTTCTCTGTTTTACCCTTTCAGTATTGGAGCCCTGAGAGGCTCAGTACTTGGAGCTCTTCTCAAACAGTGATGTCTTCTGCTGTCAGAGCTTCAAATAGCAGCCCTGCACTGATGATTCCCAAATGTATATCTCTGTCCTAGATATCTTCCTTTAACTCTAGCCTTGGAGACTCAACTTCCAATTGACATCTCCATGTGGATGTCTGATAGGCATCTCACTATCAACACATTAGAAGCTGAATTCTTGTTTTTTCCTCCCTCCCAAAGTCAGCTTCTTCTATGCTCTTCCCCATTCTATCAGATCTTCCAATCAGAAATACTTGGAATCATCCTTGTCACTTTTGATTCTCTTACACCTATATCCAATTAATCATTAAATCACATCAGTTCGCTTATTCAAGATACATCTAGAAGCCATTTGCCTCTTGCTACTTCCCCCAGCCTGGCTTGAATCACCACCATTTCTGGCCTGATAAAGGCAGTGTACACCTAACTGGTGACCTTGCTTTTACCTTTGTTGTACTGTGATCTCTCCAACATATTGCAGCCAAGGTAACTGATTAAAGACCGAAGTCAATTCACTTCTCTCCTCAGAAATCTCCAATGGCTTCTCAATTCACTTGGAGTAAAATGCAGAGCTGCTACCACACTCACAAGCCCCTAGAGGTCCCACGTGATATGGCCCAGCTCCCCTCTGACCTGACCTGTTCCCATTCCTCCTCTGTCAGCCTCCAGTCAGCCACAGTGGCCACCTTCCTTCTTAAAAATTCCAAGTAGTTCCTACCTCTAAGCTTTTGCGTCTATTTATTATTTTTTAAGTGAAAATTTCATTTTAAGCTGTGGAATCAAGTTTTCCTGAATCACAAATGCTTCCCCCTTCCTTTTTTTTTGGTCATCTGTAGAACACATGGAAAAGGTCATAAGCTTGCCTTTTAGTAAAGAATTTCTTAGAGGACATTGCTGTCCATATCTGTCCAGTTCCCATTTTTCAATTTAGGGAAATATAATTTGTGAAAAACAAAAGTACAAAAAAAAAAGTAAAATGTAAAAGAAACACTTTTTCCTTTTAGGCTTTTGACTTGATCAAAAAGACCAGGAACCAGATGAAGCCATTTCCTGTATTATGTAAACTGTGTCTCAAGAAGAAATATGTTTGCACTGTACAGGAAAGCGTGGCATTGTCTCTAGTGCCATTTGACATTTCTTGCACTATGAAGCAATTGATATGTGCACTCATGGTAATCATTTGGGGAAGTGTTTTTGATTTTGCTTAGATAGGTATAGTATTCAAATTTTAAGACAGTTATTCAAAATTGGGATATTTTCAGCTATTTGTTTATTTTGAAAGAAAGTTCATTTAAAGAAAGTCTTACTGTGGTTGGATATTTTGAACTGTCCATGGTCTTTGTATTAACTTATCAAACTTTTCCCTTATTGTGTCATAATATAAACCTTATTATTCATTTTCCTGACAAATATTTTCTTTCCTAAGGCAAAGCTGGAAATTCACTTTTACTAATTGACATAACTAGATGTACTTACTACCCCATGCACAAAGTTCCCTAATGTGTTAGGCATACCTCATATATTGTGATACTGTGATTTCTTTTTCTTAGAGTCATTGTGAAGAATAACTTCAGAACATGATATGGACTGCCAATGTGGCAGCATGTGACAAATAGTATCATGGTGGGCAAGAAATGTAATATCTGCTTTTCCATGGCTTTTATGTTTGGATATTACTAGACCCTTTTAATCAGATGTCTCCCCTTATAATTTGATTTATCATTCATTTGGTAATTTTGTTGTGTCTACTCTATGAAATACCCTCAGATAGAGTCTGTGGGTCATACAAAGAATCAATTCCAAAGAATTTCTTAGGAAAACAAGCCTTGGGGAAAAGAATATGATGATGTGTGTGTGAAGACAAGGGAGAGTACTTAAAAAATTTTTTTTTAAATGCTTATTTATTTTCGAGAGAGAGAGAGAGACAGAGACACAGTGTGAGTGGGGGAGGTGCAGGGAGAGAGAGACATAGACTATGAAGCAGGCTCCAGGCTCTGAGCTGCCAGCACAGAGCCCAATGTGGGGCTCCAACCCATGGACTGGGAAGTCATGAATTGAGCTGAAGCCAGACGATTAACCATCTGAGCCACCCAGGTGCCCCACAAGGGAGAGTACCTTAAGATTAGAAAAGAGAACAAGTTGTCTTGTGTGTGAACATGCACACACCATGCACATGCTTGCATACACAATATGAGTAACTATTGCTGAGGAGACTGTAAGTCAGGAGATTGTAAGTCAGTCAATTATTAACTGGTTGTGAAAAACAAATGCATAAGAACTGAATAATTAGAATACATGTTTCCAAATAATGACAAACAAAATAAACAACAAAAATCCCTGTTAAGAAATTCCTCAGGAACTCACTAAATGACATCAAAAGGCTTTCCAGAATGAATGGAACTTTCCAAAATGCCAATGGTAGTTTTAAGTTTGATCTATTTGATGACACAATTTTCTACACATATAATTGCCATTTTGTGAGTCTTAAAGGGTTGCGTATCAGCAATTTCACATGTGTAACTTAATAAATGTGACTTGAGGGTGGGGCCTGGGTGCTTTTTCTATGCACAGACAGTACCTAGCACAGGGCTTAGCATAGTAGATGTTCAGCCAGTGTTTATGGAATGAATATTGAATGTGTGTTAGTATATGACATGTGCCAAAAATTATGGATATTTTCCTAGTACAAGCATAAATATTGTTGATCTCATAAAGACTTATGTTACTGAGACGTTAATAACAAAGTTGCTCAAATGAATCTTGTGAATGGTTTGGTTATTGTTAATAGTTACAGAATTTATAGAATACCAGAGGTATTAGTTTTTTAATGTATGTAAAAAGGGAAAGGGTCTGAGGCCCTTGGCTGTTCTTTGTTTGGAAAGGTCTCCTCTCTTGACCCTGATGATATGTAGTGTTCTGGGGTGTTTGGTTTTGCCTTGTGGTGATCATATGGCTGCTTCTCTGGCTCTTCATAACATCACATAGTAGGACAGAGTGATAGACATCATCAAGTTCACATCCTTACTTTGCAGGTGAGGAAACTGAGGCTCTAGGTAGCTAAATGACTTGGCCCCAATACAAGTCATGTGCTACCACCATAGGAAGCAAGACTCAAGTTATGGACTCTCAGGTTGGTGCTTTATTCTTTGCATCATGATACTCCAACAGAAATTCAAGATGGCTTCTCCAAACTGTGCTATCAGGGGTTATTTGTGCCTACGACAAGATTTGAAGGAGATATCAAAACAAGATCAAGCTAGTATATGCAATAAAAAGCCCTAAGAATCCTAATTAAAAAACGTATATTTCTTTTCCAATCTATATCTTATAGCTCTCTTTTCCTCTATATATGTAATTGCCATTGATTTCCAGATGAAGTTAATTCTTGAAAGATAAATTTGGAAAAGAAATGAGAGTATGATTATATCAATAGTTTATGCCTTGTTGTTAATATTATTTAATATATTTTGAATGTTTTATCAAATTTTATGATTTTTTGAGAGAGTTAAACTGTACATGCATACATATTTTTATATTGAATTTCAAGATTGCTTTAACATTTTTGTAATTTAAACTTGTATATGTCATCCAGGCCATTTAACATTTCATCAAAAGAATGTGCTTTTGCCTTGTTTAAGATACAGTTAGGAAGAATTCCTTTTATATTATTTTTATTTTTATTTTTTAGATCTTGATGTTTGTAGAGTACAGTTTTAGGGGAATTCCTTTGGTAGTCTTCATTCAGCGTCAGCAAAAAATATTATTCTTGGCTTCTGTCCTGATTAACCCAGACATTTTAATGTGTGTTGTGTTGGGTTGTTTGATGGATAGTCACCTGTACCCTATGATCAACTAAAACTTGGCCACTTGAGTTAAACCTTAGTGGCTGAATGTCATAATTTCCCATCTTTTGTTTGATTAATACTTCCTTTTGAGATGTGAAAGGGAAATGTCTGGAGTGTCCTTCGATGTACAGCCACACTCAGGATGAGAAGGAAGACGTGTCTTTTATGGGGAGAGAATTCACAAAGTTGGTCATAACAAACCCATTCAGGATAAAGTGTTAGGGACCTCCCTTTTTTAAAAGGAAAGAAGAAATAAACACTTCACTCACATTTAAAAGTGTTTTTTCCTAAAACTATATTGACTTCATGTCTTTATTTAGATTAAAAAGTAATAGCATATGCAAGAATGTAAGTAAAAGAAAATTATTAAGCAACAAGTGACAAAGAATTTTAGTTATAATGCATGAAGTTATATGCAGTAGCTTTAGATTTATAAATACAATATTGTAAGATATCATGTGAAAATATGTAATTCTTATGTGCCCTTTAGTTTTGAAGAGTAGATATAATACTTTTATGGCTACAGCAGCCTTTATGTACAAAACCACGACATTCTTCAATACATAGAATTTTTTTCTTTTTCTTTTAAAATTTAAATCCAAGTTAGTTAACATGTAGTATAATAATGATTTCAAGAATAGAATTTAGTGATTCATCACTACATACAACATTCAGTGCTCATCCAATGCCCCCCATCCATTTAGCCCATCCCCCTACCCGAAACCTCTCCAACAACCTCAGTTTGTTCTCTGTATCTAAGAGTCTCTTATGGTTTGTCTTCCACTCTGTTTTTATATTATTTTTGCTTCCCTTCCCTTATGTTCATCTGTTTTGTATCTTAAATTCCACATATGAGTGAAACTATATGCTATTTGTCTTTCTCTGACTGACTTATTTCACTTAGCATAATACTCTCTAGTTCCATCCATATTGTTGCAAATGGCAAGATTTCATTCTTTTTGATCACTGAGTAATACTCCATTGTATATATGGATCTTCTTTATCCATTCATCCATCAGTGGACATTTGGGCTCTTTCCATACTTTGGCTATTGTTGATAGTGCTGCTGTAAACATTGGGGTGCATGTACCCTTTCGAAACGGCATACCTGTATCCTTTGGGTAAACACCTAGCAGTGCGATTGCTGGGTTGTAGGGTAGTTCTATTTTTAACATTTTGAGGAACCTCCCTATTGTTTTGCAGAGTGGCTGCACCGGATTGCATTCTGACCAACAGTGCAAAAGTGTTCCTTTTTCTCTGCATCCTCGCCAACATTTGTTGTTGCTGGAGTTGTTAATTTTAGCCCAACACAGAATTTTTTAAAAAGCTGATTTATTTATTTTGAGAGAGAGTGAGAGAGCATGAACAGGGGAGGGACAGAGAGAGAGAGGGAGATAGACAAAGAATCCACAGCAGGCCCTGAGCAGTGTAGAGCTTGATGCAGGGTTTTATGTCACACACCATGAGATGGTGCATGGTTCATGAGATAATGACTTGAGCTGAACTCCAGAGTCGAATGTTTAACCAACTGAGCCACCCGGGCACCCCAACACATAGAATTTTTTTAAAAAATTCTACCTTTTCACTGTGTTGGAAGAGTGAAGAGTTTCTTTTACATGTCAATTTGTGTAATATTCAGGAAATGTCTAATTCAGTGTTCCCATAGATAGAAGGTCTTGGGACACCTGGGTGGCTCAGTTGGTTAAGTGTCCCCCTCTTGATTTCAGCTCAGGTCATGATCTCACCGTTTGTGGGACTGAGCCCCATGTTGGGCTCTGCACTGACAACACAGATCCTCCTTGGGATTCTCTCTCTCCCTCTCTCTCTGCCCCTCCCCTGCTTGTGTGTGTCCACTGTCTCCCAAAATAAATAAATAAGCATTTTTTAAAAAGAATGAATTAATTCAGTTCATTCAATATTTGTTGAGTATCTAAGATTGAGCCCCTCTTCCAAGTGACTAGGTATACCAGCTGCAGTAGGGTAAAATAAATAGACCAAGTGCTTGCTCTTCTGGACTTGATAATCTAGTGAAAAGAGAGATAAATTGAGATATAATTACAACTTGTGATCAGTTTGCTAAATAAGCAGCAGAGGAGAATCTAACTTGCCAAGAAATTATATATAAAGAGTGACTGGGAGAATATAGGAGAAAGGGAAAGAGTGATCTAGCTAAAGTAAATAGTATGAGTAAATACCTGAGGCAGGAAAAGAATTTGGTTAATTCCTAAAACTAAAGAGGCTCAGAGAGTAGAGCATAGTGAAAGAGGAGGAGCATGGAATGAGAATGGAGAAATAGGGTCTGCGCCAGTTGGATTCTCAATAGCCAGTTTGCATCTCATTGAAATGGCAATGGAGCATAAGAACCTGGGAGCAATGGTTATCTCTGGGGGTGGGGGAGGGGGCTAAGTGTATGGGAGACAAGGATGCTAGGGAGACTTTACATTGTTTATTTTTTATGCTGTTTATTTATCTAGAAATATTTGAAATTATTACCTCTTAATTGTTAAACATTTAAAATGTTCTAATGAGAAGACTTTTCCAGTTTTAAGTAAGGATGTATCAACATGATTCTGCCAAATTAATTTAGCATCTGTGTGGAGATTAGATTGGATGGGACAAGATTAGGAGTGAAAATTGTAGCATATTCTAAGGAAGTGATGATCAGTCTGGAACTAGAGAGAAGATTGGGGAGAAGAGTGATTTAGGATTGATTTGTGAGGGAGAAAAAAACCCTAAGAATTATGGATAAGATGTTAAGGATGAATAAGCGGGGAGGGAAGCTGAAGTCTTATTTGAGCAATGGAGCCATGTCCCATGAAATAGAATATTGGGAGAGAAACCAGTTTGGGGAGGATAGATCCAAAATTTTGTCTTCTACTTGGTGAGCTGGATATGGTTGTGAAACCCCAAAGAGGTGCTATCAAGCAGGCAGTTGGATAGGTAAGCCTGCCTTGAAGGGGGTAGGTTTGCATTGGGAGTATGAATTTGGGAGTCATCAATTTACACATGATATTTAAAGTATACTTCCATAGTATATGGGACCCTCTAGAGGGTGAGGAGGAGAAGGTGGCAGAGGACTGAGCCCTAGGTCTTGCCCACAGTTGGGGCTGAACAAGACAGAGAAATCCTTGAGGAAGACGGAGATGTATAGATAAACCAGGAGATGGAAAACCAGGACGATGAAGTATCTCTGAAGTGTTTCAGGAAGCACAAGTATCCAGAACTGATCTGGGTTCTTCTACTTCTTACATCTATTTTGGAGAAGTATCTAATTTCTTGTAAACTTTCATTTTTCGTTTGTGAAACTTGTCTTGTCTGTCACACAATCAATGTTGAGAAGATTGATTGAATTAGTATATTTTATTAATCTATACCTCTGGTAATATTAATCTATAAACTCTATTATACTTATATATCATATTCTATTGTAATCATACAGAGGCAGATGATAACATGAATTTCTTTATCTCAATAATGCTTCACTTAAAACACTTGTGCATTAGTGACATAAAAAAATTTAAAGCAGAATTAGGTTACCAAGTAATATTGAATTAATATAGTTATTTGGAAGAAATAAGGAGTAGCAATTTAACTAGATGATTTCCAAAAGAAACTGAACATTGTTTGAAACCAAAACACATTCTTCTATATTATCTTTGTTAACAACTAATGTGTCTGTGGTTGTTAAAGGGTTAAAATGCCAAGTTAAAGTCAGTCATTGGGAAGGAAAAGAAAGGAAAAAAAAAACCAACCTTTACACACTTTGTTAAAGCGAGAACAAAGAGCCCATGGAAAGCACCAGGTGTGACATGGAAAAGATAAGGAACAAACTCTTCTGTGTACATATCACTCTAAGATTATTTAATGACTCAAAAGATGACCTCCACTGAAAGGTGTGGCATGAAAGTGAGCATGGAACAGAACACTAATCATATATTTCAGCAACTCTGATTTCCAGTGGGCTGGGCCTTGGCGCTGACAGTCACAGTGTCCATTGTACGACAGGTTTATTTCTTGCATAAGTTTACCATTATCCTGAAAGCCCTGGTTACTGGCAGGCACCCTCTGCCTGCCGCCCTCCAGGCTTTCTCTCTCCCTTCCTTCCTTCCTTCCTTCCTTCCTTCCTTCCTTCCTTCCTTCCTTCCTTTCTTCCTTTCTTTCTTTCTTTCTTTCTTTCTTTCTTTCTTTCTTTCTTTCTTTCTTTCTTTCTTTCTTTCTTTCTTTCTTTTTCTTTCTTTCTCTCCTCCCCATCTCCCTTACACCGTGGAACTCAGATATCTGGTCTCAAACTTCTTGTTCTGAAGTGCTTTGGGTTTTCTTGTATGGGATTTGTTTTTCCAGCTCCCACAATTAGGTAATCATTTATTAGTCCTTGCCTTGTAATTGAGATGCAAGTAATAATGCATCTCAGATGCTTCTGAGATGACTTGTTGCACCTACCTTTTCCACCTCCTTATATCATGAGATTAAAGCATTAAGTGAACTCAAGTAATGTAATAAAATCTGGAATTAATTAACGGCACTGAAGATGATTATGTTATGAATTAAGTAGCTCCTTTTCAGAGCGCACTGGAACTACCACAATAAATAAACGTATAAAAATGCAGTTTTCGGGAGATTTAATTTTCAAAAGAGCCTTTACTAATTCTATTAATATTTATTGCATCCTATAGGTAACTATTGTATCTAACCTCATTCATTCTGATTAGAAATGTCTTTCCTTTCACGGTAATGCAAATTTACTGGTGACAGAATAAAGAAATCGTCAGCCTCCCTCCAACCCCCTGCCATAGGATCTTATTGTAATCAGGGCTTACTGAGCATCAGCTGTGTACCAGGAACCCTAGCATAGTGCCTGGCACATAGGAAGGATTAGAAGCAAGGAGAGAAGTTGGGTGGGAAGACAGATAGCTGTTAACAAAAGACTAAGAGAACCTTTTAAGAGCCAATATAGAAGAAAATACAAAGAGATCGGAGTAGGAAAAGTGGACACCAAAGTTATGCTTGTGATCAGCTACATAACTAAGGGCTTTGTTAATTATTTTATATTTTACACCCTGATAACAAAGTGTTTTGGGGATCATCTGAATTTTTAAGGGAATTGAGTAGAGTGATGTGAAATACTCTACATCGTAGTTGCTTCTGGTATCCTGCTCTTGTCCTCTGTGTAGCCCACTAGTACTTATATTTGAAATATCCAGAACAGGGGCGCCTGGGTGGCTTAGTCGGTTAAGCATCTGACTTTCGCTTAGGTCATGATCTCACGGTTCGTGGGTTCGAGCCCCGCGTCGGGCTCTGTGCTGACTGCCAGCTCGGAGCCTGGAGCTGATTTCAGAGTCTGTGTCTCCCTCTCTCTCTGACCCTCCCCTGCTCATGCTGTCTCTCTCTCTCTCTCTCTCCTAGAAATAAATAAAAATATTTAAAAAAATATCCAGAACACACTTTGACTTCTGAGTAGCCTGGCCGCTTTCATCACCATGAATTCACATTAGATCATTTATATTCAATTTACATTTTCATATCTTTCATTATGTGTTGGTTGGCTCCATCCAGAATTGGGTTGGAAAACAGAAGCTCAGGACACATAATTTTTTTTAGATGTGTTGATTGGCTGTCCTATTCTTTTCGGAACAAAAGACAAAGTAAGTCAACACTAAATTATATCTTTTTATATTAAAACCCCCACTGAACAGGTGATGTATGGAAATAGCTTAACATAGAAAATTATTTTTAAACATCAAGGCTGTCACTAAATATACAATTGGATTGACCATTGCAAATATTTGCTGAGCCAAATATTATACTGTTTATTTGATTCAATTGACTCATTGGGGGGTGGGAAGACTGGAAAATTTCTCCAAAACTTATCTCTCATGCATGAAGGGCGATGACATTTCTTCCATTGAACAAACATGAAAGTAACTTCTAGTTTCTTTGCATTCTAGTCCCTTGGACTTAATATTCATATCTTTGAAAGCAGCTACTTCTCTTTCAGCTGTTCATCAGAATCCTGATGACTCTCCCTAGATAGTTGGCAGTATCTGATCCCATTGTTTAGAAACTTGTCTCTTTCTTCCTAAGAAGAGACTGTTCATTTGGGATTTAGTCAATATAGCAAACAGGAGAAAGAAGGAAAACCAAAAACCAAATGAAGCCAATTAACAATATCTTTATGGACTGAGACACTGAAGTAAAATGGAGGTGAGAGAGGGACATAAAGCATCCAGTTCGCTGGATTTATGGTATTGGAAACAGTAGATGACTCTTTGATTATTTGAAAAAAGAAACAAAGAGGTTAGATCAGATCAAGTTTGTTACTCACAGCTCCTGGGCTGCTTCTGGTAGATATAGGCTTGAATCTAAGAGGCCCCCCTGTTTCTGGTTTCACACAGACCTCACTGCTCCCTATTATCTTGCATTTATGCCACATTTGTCTGCCTCGCGCCTTGTACTGAGGTCCTGGAGATCACAACGTCTGGTGTGAATGACCTGTAATGTGTCTTCCACCTCTAGTGTTTTATGGTTCTCTAGGCCAGGCTCAGAGTTAGCATGCATGGACATATGTTGAACAAATGAGTGAAGAGCAGTGGGAAAAATATATAGTCGGTTCGCCACATATTCCAAGTGCAGTTTTCAGAAAACACTATCAGTGTGTGTCCTCGCACAAAGAAGAAGGAATGGCAAAGACCTTTCTTGTCCTGTGGGAAGTGGAAGGTGGGCAGCTAGACTTATGTAGACACTACAGATTATTGGCTTTGGACTTGCTGACTTCATGGAAAACAGGTGTTTGGTTTTTCCCCAAGTCTTTTGACTGGAAATCCAAAGATGTCCCTGTTATATATGTATTAGAATTAGCTTTCTTTTCTAAAATACTTTTTAAGTTTATTTATTTATTTTGAGAGAGAGAGAGAGAGAGAGAGAAAATGAGTGGGAAGGGCAGAGAAAAGAGAGGGAGAGAGAGAGAATCCCAGGCAGGCTCTGCACTGTCAGCACAGAGCCCTATGTGGGGCTCTGATCATGAACCATGAGATCATGACCTGAGCCGAGATAAAGAGTCAGATGCTTAACTGACTGAGCCACCCAGGTGTCCCAGAATCAGCTTTCGATTTAAACTTTTCCTTCCCACAATCCTTATCCTCAGAACAAGGTGCTCATCAAGCTGATGGATGAGACAAATTAATCAAAGTGTTTTTTAAGTGACTTTTTTAGGTGATCGTAGTCTTAAAAAGCAACAAGGTATACTGAATTTGTGTATTTGAACTTGTGCCTCTTGTCTTCAAATAAGTATCGAAGATGTGAAAATAATCTGAAAGAGGCTCCTTCATGGGGTTCAGGTTTTGGCTCTATTTAAATAAAATAAATAAGATAAAATAAAATAAAATAAAATAAAAGTCTTTTAGGTCAGTTTAGCAGAATCTTGGTTGTTTCTACAATACTACATTTTAAAATTTCATATTCTTTTACAGCTTTCTGTTTCTCAAAAAGACTTATTTATGCTTTCAATAAATATTTATCAAGTACCCATGAAGTGCTAATTATACGAATTATAATTTCGCCAGATTTCTTTTTCCTTCAGCTTAACAAAAATGACAAAAGAAAACAGGATAGGGCGCGTGAAACAAACTCCACCATTCTCATGGCTGTCGGGGTGCCCACAGGGTGCTCCTGGGCCCTCCAGTCCTGCCTTGGGCATCGATTGGCAGCCTAGGGACTCGACAGATTCTCTTCTGTTATTTAGCTTATGCCACATTTCAAACAGGGCTTGGTACGTGATTTTTTTTTTCTTCCTTTCCTCCGACCTGTCTTGAAGTCACAGATATAGATTCTACATGGTCGAGTTTGGCAGGTATTACTGGTATGCCTAGTACCTGCCCAGTCTTGATCATGTATAAAAGGGCAAAGTGGTACAACTCCCTCCATATTCTACATCTGAGAGAGAACACATCACAGCCTTCCCTGACATCTAGACAGGCCTGTATCCACTAAAAAACTCTGGTCTCCCTTCTTCTAGAATACCCGCATTCTTCTAAACATTGGGTATTTAAATAAGCTGCACTTATGTCGGTTCTAAGCTCTCTCTCCTTTGTGTTGCTCCCATCCATGTGATTTATACTTGAAGGAAAGAGACATAAAAGGATCCTGTGTTTGGGGTTTATAAATTTCACAGAATAGTTAGGCTATAAACGAAGGATTAGTTTCTAAGTTTCACCCTGGTGTTATTTGTAACGACATAAATTCTGTACACATACTCTATTTGATTAACATGAGTGAAAACTGTCATCAAAATTAGTGTATCTTTTAAATATTAGAAGCATCTTACCTCTTGGTGATTATATTATACTGGTTTTCGTAGAGTAATGGGGAAGAATTTAATTTTGTTTAAAATATGAATAATGTTCACACCTGCAAACCATTATTCTGCCTCCTTAAATTTCAGGGTCTCATTCACATCATCTTACATTTCATTGCTTTGTTTGGGGATGGTGCTGAAAAAGTAAAATCATAGGACGTGCCACTATTGTTGATTCTAAGTGAAAAGCCATAGGCTATCAACACTGCTAGTGCTTATTTTCCGTATTATGATAGAAAAAATAAAAGACATATTTTCTCCCAACTTTCCCTAGGGTGGATTGGGTGGCATCTTGCTTCATGTGATACGAATCATACATTTTTCTTCTATTCAGAACTCTGTACTCCTGTAATCACTTTGTCAGCTTTAAGAGGAGGAGGAAAGTGTTTTGATTGGAGCAAGAATTTTGTTCAGGTTGGATCTAATCTAGTCAGACACTCACCTTGGGCAGCTGTTTCAGTTTCAGAGAATAATCACAACACTGTGTAGAATGATGAGATGTGTTATTATCTAACAGAATCATACTGATATTTAATTAATTCCACATTAACCAACATGACAGCATATTACAGAAGAGCTATGGTCAGGGTTTGAATATCAGACCCAGAGAACAGTTCAAGAAATGAAGGTCATAAAGATGGCTTCAAGTTAATTCAATAACTAGTAATAGCACAAGAAACCCAAGTAAAAATTCATGGCTTAGTTTGGGGCCACTTTTTGAGCCAGGCCTTCTCAAATCATAATGTAACCCAACAAGTGGCTATAAAAGCTAATAGAACCCCAGGCTCCAGTAAAGAAGTATAGTGACCTGACTTAATGGGGGTAATGGTTAGCTCTACTGTACTCTTCTCTGGGTAGGGCCTGTTTGGGATATTGTCTTCGTTTTGGTACTGTTTTAAGACAGGTATTCATGGACTGGAGAGCTTCCAAAGGAAAGATAGAAAGATAGCAAAAAGTGAGAGGATCGTGTCAATGAATTGAAGCACTGAGAGAGATTTTAAGAAGAGAAGGTTTAGAACATGAATACCAGCTTCAAATATTTAAAATGCTGTCATATAGTAGCATGTTTAGATATATTCATTATTGTACGAGAGGGTATAGAATTGATTAAAAGTGTGAATCTAAACTTTGAAGGGAGCATGGAACATATTAAGAACTGGGCTAGCTCAAAAAGTTATAAGACAGTATAACTGTAGATATGTAAACAGATGCTGTAAGACCTTTTGTTTTAGAAGTAATTTTTTTATTGGAGGGATTTATAAGACAGGGTGTCATCTAAGAGCTCCTCATTCTAAGATTCTAAGGCTTCTTCTGACTTAGCCTGTACATTTTGATTATTTGATACAAATAGCAATCCATTTCTTACTACGAAAGCAGAAACTCAAAGGTTAGTAATTTGTATTTTCTTTGTCAACAGAGTCAAATCTGTAATTATGACAGTGGACTGGACTTCCCTTGAACAAAGGTTATGACTTCGTGGCAGTAGG
Organism: Hyaena hyaena; assembly: GCF_003009895.1. Taxonomy (NCBI): domain Eukaryota; kingdom Metazoa; phylum Chordata; class Mammalia; order Carnivora; family Hyaenidae; genus Hyaena; species Hyaena hyaena. The sequence goes on along the minus strand of NW_024080744.1, from coordinate 218,213 downwards.
CTGAGGGGCAAGAGATAATGATCTCATGGAGACATAAAATTTTAAACACTCCATGAAAATGTTAAAAGATATTGTCAGAGTGCATTCAGTCAGGGTTCCCATCTTAAGCAGCATGGACACTGGTTTCCTTAATCTTTGCGAGGCTTCTTTAAGGGACCCACAGTTCTGTTGGGTATGTTGGGGAGTGAAGTGTAAAGGAAAGTGAAATGGTGTGGAAGGATTCAAGAATCAACAACTTTGTGACATTTGAAATACACCTCCATTTTCGTATGAAAGCTTTCTCTAGCTGATATTGAAGAAAAAATCATGTGATTTTTTTCATATGATTTTGTGCATAGTGAGGGAGTGTGAAGCCACAGACATGAGCTTCAAGACTCAAGATACAAAAGAATATGTCACTGTGCTAATGAATTCACAATTTAAATGAAAATATGGGAGTCAGAACTCCAATAGTGGCCAGCAGTAATTCTGGTATATTTGAAGTGGGGGTATTGATTCAGCAAGTTCTGCAGAGAACAGCTTCTCTGGATGAGATTCCTGGTTCACGAGGACTTTGAGATGAGCTCTAGTCTGACTGGAGTGAACTTTACCCTGAAAGAACTTAACTGATTTGCCCACTGTCATGCAGCTAGTAAATGGCACCTTGGACACAAAATTCAAATCCAGAGACCTAATCTTATACTCCATGCCTAGTTCTTCACTTAATTTTATCTCATGACCCTTTAGATCCTCCTGTAATCAGATGAGGAAGGGAAAGCGACTACAGCCTGGGTGGGGAGAAAATGCAGGAGGCGCCCAAGCGTGGGTGTGTGCTGAGTGGGGAGCCAATGGCCCCTCCCCCTCCTTTGCCTCAGTTTGGGTGCAGGTTTATAGTCTCTTCACAATGGGAGAGCTGCTTTTTGAACCATTACCCATCTGTCTGCAATAAACAGGCCTCCCAAGTGCGGTGTCTTGGGTCCTAATCCTTGAATAATGATTACAGGTGGAAAGAGTCTCTGAGGCAATTTCTACTGAGCACTAGGAGTCCTAGAAAGGACCTATTTATTAAAAATCAGCCGACAGCAGTTCCCTTCAAGTGTCTTTGAGTCTTTGCTTCTTAAATATTCACGAAACCTACACCGATTTCAGATTAAAGATCTCCACCAGATGAGTAGTTCCTGGAATCTTATATCTATGGTGGCGTTTGGATTCATTTCTAAGTTTGCCTTGTAATAGTTTAAAATCCCGTTGCAAAGCTTGTATTGCTTTCATTTACTGAAAATGAACAATGCCAAGGCTGGGCCCAAAGGACATTGAAAGCTCATTATAGTTCACTTCCTGAAACCATGGATTTGGTTATCCTACAGGTAAAATCGCTTCCCTGTGTGTACAGGGAAGTGTAGTGTTTCCTTCTCAGCACAGCTGTGATGTCTCTAAGGTGGTGTCTTTACTGAGTGTTTGTTGAATGAATACATTCAGACAATTCCGTGTCCCCAGTCTCGTTGTTTTGACTGAATTTGATTCTTAAAAGAGAGATGGAATCTATGTAAATATTCTGCACTAAATATCTTTAAATCATCATAGTACCCTAGACCAGATTCAATCTTTGATTTTAAATAAACACTATCAGAATGAAATTAAATGATCTAAGGAGACATAACTAAAGCAACATTTTATATTGATTTTCATATTGATAACATTTAAAATGATGCATATTTAGGAAGTGCTTTGATATGTTTTTCCATCTCATTGTATTTTTTGTACCTTGGTGGCATATAAATACAGATACAATGAGGTTAGTCCACTCCTTAAATAAAAGGCGTTTTTATAACACACAGAGTTTTCCAAGCAGGAAGCTGGTTCTTCTCCCACCCTCTAAATTGCTCATTACCAAAAAGAAAAGTATTTGTTCAGTTTTATTTCTCTCGATGCTGGATGATAGTGTGGCTGTAGATGATGTATAATCAGTTTTTATGGGTGATGTTCCCACAAAAGGAGTGGTTAAGAAGTGAACGTGTTACCTCTGATATTCAAAGTTCTCACTTTGCCATGTTAGACACTCATCTTGCTCTGTTTCTGTTTGTGGTTTCAAATCTTAAGGAACTTATGTAAAATGTATTTCAAGCACTTGAGATGGTAATGAGACTTGCACTTTTTTAACTGAAACTCTCTTGAGGGTTTGTGCATTTGCCAGGAGGAAGAATTCCCATGACAACACAGCAGCCTATTTGCGACCTGGCTTTATTTTTCTGAGGTATCCCTTCCTCGTAAGCAAGTCAGTCAAACTTACCACACAGGTTGGCATTGGGGATGTAAAAAGCTGAGATTTTAAAAAGAGCATGAGTATCAACAGCATCAGAATCATGAAAGAGACACCCCACGTTGAAGACTGGGGTCAGTTCCCAAACCCATCTTTAGTGCCAGGCCACCATTACAAAAAAATCGGTTGTTACAAACCAAGGCAAAACAACTTTAGATGGTCAATAGGAGTTTTAATTGCAAAGATTTCCTCTGACGTGAGTGTTAATGAATGTCAAAGCAATAACATAAAAAGACATTACCAGTTTAATGATTGATAGAATAAGAAAAACACAAGGTCTTTTGTCAGATAAATGGCTACTGTTTGGTGTTCCTTTACCTTAGGAGTATCAAAAGTGATCTCGAGATAGGCAGTAATGGCCCAGGAGCAAAGGCAGCCAGTCATACGTAGCCTGTTATATAATAACCAGAGGAGGAAGACTAATTAGTGTGTGCTAGTGTACATACTTGTTTCTGCACTTGGCAACTTTGACATTATTTCAGCATTTTGAGTTTATTTGGATTCTTTGTTGAAACTTTCTATTTCTGAAGGTGTTAAGTAAACATATAAAATGTTGTGCAACTGGCTTTGTACATATACAGCATAAGTGTATAACTGAAAGGTATTTAAATATTGCTCCAGATCATTAGAAAAGCATAGCCAGTGGTGTTTGGTTTTATACAGATGATGCTGTGACACAAATCCACAAGAGGGAATGACAGTGTAAATTCCAATAATTGCCAAGTAATGGTCATCAATGAGTTTTGTTTTAACCAATAGTTTAGATCCCTGGGGTGTCCAATATTTGTGATGACATGCTCTTCGCACGCTGAAAGAATTAATGGTGATGCACACTCTAAATGATTAAAATCAATTTGCTCCACATGTTGTAAATATGAGAAGTACTGTAGGTCAGTTCTCACATTCATGGCAGGAAAACACCCTTAAGTTTCAAAGTGCTAAATTGATTCTTATTACATGCTTTTCTTCACTCTTCTATGATTCTCATTTCATTAATTGTTGGTGAATCAGATCATTTTTTGCCCCTTGTAATTGACTAGGAAAAGCTGGTTAACAATGTTAGACGGAGTTTTAAGGGAACGGGGGCACGGATTTCAACTGCAAACTCTGACCATTTGGTTAACTGCTATTTGCTCAGAGTGTCATGTGCCCACTGATTGTCTACAGAGAGCTTGTATGGATGTAATCTTGCTGGCAAATCCACATCTGATACAGAGTAAACTTGACTTCTTAAGGAGCAGGTTTACTGCAGCTCTTGAGGGACCATGAGGAGTGAACTCTCCTTCTGTGTCCTGCGGCAAGTCTTTGGCATGCTCACTCCCCCTCACTCTGTTCACCACTGATCAAGGAGTGTTAAAGACAGCCCCAGCCTGTCCATGGATTCTTTATGTCCTGCCTGCCAACTTAACCCAAGACCATCATTGTGCACAAGGGGACAATGACTTCCGAGTCATACAGCCAAAGAAGAGGGTTAAGGGGACGCATACCACTGGAGAAAGGGTCTGTGTGGATCTGGACGGAGAAGCAATGGAGAATGGCAGGGCTCAGGTTTCATCTTCCCCTTGCTATCCAGATGCTTCACTTACTGGAATCTATTCCTGAGTGCGAAGGACATTTTGCCTGAATGGAGTGTTGTCGAATCAGGCCAGAGCAAGGCTAGCGTTGTTAGAATGGACAAAGCCAATATATTACTGTTATGCAAGAGCTGAAAGGCCTGAAAAGGAAGAATCTCACTTTCTTCCTCCTCTCCTCCATGAATGTGCTTGTGGTTCAAGTAGTACTTGTTTTCTATTCTCTTTGTGCAGTCATTTATAAAGGTCCATGAAAGGTGTTTTTGCTTTTTTGCTTTGTTTTGCTTTGGTGGGGGTGCAGAGCAGAGCAGGGAATGTCCCAGGTAGAATTTACCCAGGAACTGAGTATTCATATTGACTCTAAGAAGAAATAAAACTTTTCTCCATGTATTTGAAGGCAAATCGCACTGATGTTCAAACAGTAAAACAGAGAGAAATCTGCCAGTTTGTTTTACTTTACTGCAGTGTTGGTTTTAAGATTTTAAATAATAAAAGTATTTTGTGTAAGTAGTCTAAGATCCATACAACAAAGTAATTCTTTTACAGAATGTTAACTTTCAAATACTATCACATTACATTTTGAAAGTGATGGTATACTTTTTAATGCATTTTTATAATTGCATTTAATCCTCTGAGACATTTCTGATTATAAATTTTAAAGACACGTCTTTATAATTTTAGAATAGCAGAGTCAACTTAGTCCTTCTGTTAAAAATGTAAATATTTGAAATTTGGGTATGCTGCCACCAGGTGGTGGCAAATCTTTTGAGTCATGTGTGATGGGAATTTAAAATTGTTTAAAAACCTTTTTAGATAAAAGTAGTAAAAATATTTTTTTAAACAATATCTTGCTCAGAAGCCCAATATATAAAATGGATAAAAGCCAAGCTCAGTTACTATGGTGAGAATTAGATAGGAGTTTTAAAACCAAAAACCTGTGCCTGTCTTTTTTCTGAGGATCTCTGAGGAATCACAGAACTGCAGTTTGAAAAGTATTAATCTGGATTATAATATGCACATTTTATCTGGGATTGAGATATGAAGCATTTCTTAAATTAAAAAAATAATTAAGCTTTTCAGATGATCATCTTCTAGGCAGGAGGGAAGAACAGGGAAGGCACTTTTCAGAGCCAGGTGGTGAAAAAAGAGGCTCTTTGTCAATCAGGATCAATATGGTATGGTGAGAGGAACAGGCATGGCCACGAGTCGAAATATACTCCCAGACGGCTAAGAGCCCTGTCCAAACATCTTGGGCTCCATTTGGGCAGAATTAGAACATAGAGTAAATTCTGGAAGGAGTGGGCCAGAAGATATTATTTTCTTGATAGTTAATGATTGACTGAATGTCTCCAGAGTTTGAGATTCTCCATTGTCTAGCTGGAGCTGGGGCCCGACTGGGGGAGGTCATCATCTTCCAGACTGTCAAGCTCTGGCTTGTCTTCCTTCTGTTTTCCTAGTGCCTTCTGTCCCTGGTGACTAGAGAAGACAGCTCCAGAACAAACTACGTGTCTGCCTGCTTACCCACTCCTTATACACGGTCTCCCCAAGGCTGCTGCCCCCGCTTCTCACAGACCATGTCTTGACTCACATTTTTTGCTTTGTCAGTGACCACACAACAACTCCTTCCCAATGATCAATATCTTGGTTATGAGCAATGTTTTTTCTGTATCTCACGATCTTTGCCAGGAAACACCTCCCTGCAGAAATTGCAAACTCTCTTGGAAGGTGTTTGTCTAAAAGCCTTCTTCTCTCTCAAAATATCTTTAAACACAGAACTTAATATAACTGTTGACTAGAGAAGTAGAGAAGGTAAGCATAGTAATATAACTATCTTACAATACAAGAAATCAACATTGCGGAGGGTTAAAAGGGAAAGAAAATCACTAAGCAAACAAACAAAACCTTAAGGAACAGTTAATGATAAATTAATAATATATATATACACATATATACGTGTGTGTATTTATATATATACATATACATATATATGGCGTTATGTCCTGATAAACCCATCATCAGTTGAATATATCATACATAAGTTGAAGATGCATTTAATACATCTAACCTACTGAACATCACAGCTTAGCCTAGCCTGCCTTAAACATGCTTAGAACACTTACAATGGCCTATAGTTGGGCATAATAATCTAACACAAAGCCTATTTTATAATAAAGTGTTGGATATATGATGTAATTCATTGACTATAATCCTGAAAGTGAAAAACAGAATGGTTGCAAGAATATGGGTTGTTTATCGTCATGATCACTTGGCTGACTGTGAGCCGTGGCTCACGGCCACCTCCAAGAATCACAAGAGAGCATCACAGTACCCATTGCTAGAACAGGAAAAGATCAAAAGTCAGAATTAGAAGTATGGTTTCTACTGCAAGTGTATTGCTTTTGCACTATTGTAAAGTCTGAAAACTGTAAGTTGAACCACTGTAAGTCAGGGACCATCTGCCTATATGACTAGATTCAGTAATGAGCCACTAGTAGACATAATTGTCAATGGCTGAGAAGAAGGAAGATGCAATAAGTAAAATGGTAGGAAATGCAAATAGTGCTCAGTCAGAGGGGCTTCACCTGAGGCCTGCCACAGGGTTACTTCAGTGATTCTCACCTGTTAGCTGGGGCCAGCCACTGTGGATTGACTGGTAGTGTCCACTCACTGATTCAACAAATATAAACTGAATACCTAACATGTTCCGTTCTCTGTTCTGCAGTTTAGATAAACTCCATGTCCTGGAGAAATGAAGATAGACAGTGAAAGGGGGAAGGGTATCACACAGAGGGTTGATATTCAAGAGAGGGAACAGAGCCTCTCTCAGAGCAGACATTTGAGCAGAGACCTGGAGGTGATGACAGAGTGAGCCAAGGGATAGATGTCAGAAAAGACTTCCAGGCTAAGGGAAGAATAGAAGGGGCAAGGGGCCCAATGAAGGAATAGCTTCTTGTTCAAAGAATCAGTGACCAACATCTCCAGGCTGGAGTGAATGAATGAGGGAAGGGGGGGTGAGGCCAGAGCGGTGGGGCCTTACATACCATGGTAAAGCATTTGGATTAAGTGTGAAGAAAGGGTAGGGGAAGACCCGACTGCTGTGTGGAGGGAGAATGGACTGCAGGGTGGGCATGGGAGCCTGAGAGTGAGGGAGGAGCCCACTCTGGGAATCCAGGAGAATGTTGATGGTGGCTTAGACTAGCGCACAATGCTCCTGCCAGGCAACTCTTCTCTCTGAATCATTGTACACTCTGTTGATTCATTCCAGCTAACTTCTTCTGGGATAGGTAGTTAAAAGACAAACATTAGCTCCCTGTTTAATGGTCACGGAGGTACCCACTCTTGCTTATCAGATGGGCCTGGTTCTGAGGTCTTGTCCAAGTCACTTTACTTTGTGCTTAGGTGGTCCATATACAGTCTTTCTCAGCTCTGACATCCTCTGAGTCCTAATTTTTGTGATTGAGCCTTAATGAGCTCCACCACCCAAGGTGACCACAGGAGTAATGGAAATCATTAGAATGCCCCACATGCCTCTGAATTGAATATAATTTGATCCAGATCTTTTTTTTCCCCACTCCCTGGGAGCCTGCAAACATTCTGCAATACCCAAATTCAGATCTTCCATCCTCTGTCACACTGGTGTGGGGGCTCTGATGACAAGAATGTTCACTGGGTGAAGAAGTCCCCACCAGGAATCCCCTCCCTTCCTGTACCCAACCTCATGTAGCTTCTGACCCTCTTGAGCTTTGTTAGGGCCCTCCTAACTTTGTTTGAATCTGACCTTCAGGATCTGGGAGATATTGCCTGAATCTTCTTGGACACAGAGCTCACAGTAGGATTCTGGCCTCTTCTTTAGGAAACAAAGAATAAGAGGATATTCACGAACTCTAATCATGAGATTCAAGAAGGGAAGATGAAGTAGCATGTCCTCCTTCCTCAGTAAATAGATGCTGCTGATCTTCTATTGGTTCAATCTCCTTAAAAACTCCCAGTCAGCTATCTAAGCCTTTGTAGTCCAGTATAAGGGTCACATTTCAGCCCCATATACAAAAATTAGGCAAAAATTTTAAAAATATGAATCTGTTGAAATAACTATTCAGCTCTTCAGTTTTTGCCAGAAAAATGTGGCTCCCCTTGGCATTAGTCACAAGATCAAAATCTGACAATTAGACACCTGGTTTTCAAGATGACATTAATTTAAACATAGAATCTAATGCCCAATGTGAAACCTGCAGAAGGACCATCTCCTCCCAAAACAAATAGAACAAATTTTTGTTGGGTCAATGTATAAGCACTGCTTAAAAAAAAAAAAAGAGAGATTTCAGAAAGTTTTGTATACTCAAGGCTTAAAATACAGCCTGCTTTTACTATAGATGCTCTGGTGATGACTATATCAAATGGGTTAATTAACTTGCCTTTTAGTTTTTGAAATCTTGGCTTAGGTTACAAGGGAACCGATTTCCCTGGTTTTAATGTGTTCCATACCAGACATTTGCCCACTTCTAAATATAAACTGATCTCCTTGTCACTGGCACAGAGGATTGAGCATTTCTGAAGCAAGCTTGGGTATTCTAGGAGAAATCTGAGAATTTCCTGAGGAACCTAGAGGAAGGTATGAGCCAAGTTTTATGGTAATTGTATTTACTATTTAAATTAATAATTATTATAGTCTTATATGTAATGTTCTAATTAGTCATTATATATGTCTAATTCTCCCAGGACTTCAGTTATGCCTTGATAGTGAGTTGGAGGTTGAGTATTATGGAGAAAACCCTGGGGAGCCCAGCTTATTCAACTGGGGGAAATGAAGGATAAAGAGTGATTTATTGACTATTTTTAAATAATGGGTTTTTCTCATAAAGAGGACGACGTTCAACTACCGTTCACAGAAGTTTGAATAATATGAAATGAGTTTCAACTGAAGGATGCAGGATTTAGGTAAAGTACACATAAGGATTTCCTCGTAATAAGTGGAATTCAGAATAGATGGGTTTCTAGGCCACAGAGGGGGGTGTGGTAGTAGAGAGGTGGCTGGTAACTGTTGAAAACGTGAGAAAAGCACCAAAAGTAAATGAAAGCATGGAGCGTAAGTTATGATTTTGTTTGTTCTGATACATTCTACCAGCTGAACATTTTTCATCATGAAAACCACCATGTTTCATGAAACATGAAAACCACCACCATATCCAAGCACATTCTGTGCTCCATTGAAGGGAAGCCTACGTATGGAGTGATAACTGACATCACCCAGCCAGAAACCCCAAAAATGATTTTTGACCATTCTCAGAAGGTGCTTATGGTATTTACAAGTCTAGAGATACTGCTTTTTTCCACCTTTGTGCTTCCATACAAAAATAAAGTGTCGGCATTATTAAAGTTTGTGGAGTCACCCAACAGTTTCGAGAGTGTATTTCTTCATTTGCAGGCACAGTATTTGAAACCTATCACTCTTTAAATTTGTATATGTGGCTGTCATTAGGAAGTTCATTTCAGATATGAGTACCCAGTTATGTAAGCTCAGAGATACTGTTTTTTAAATGTGTTCTGTGTACACTCATGGACTGTATAAAGTAACTTTTTCTTATATTCTTTTACGGGTTACATATAAATTATGGTGCAATTCATCAAACGTTTGCAATTGTAAGATCATACCCGAAGGGATAGCTAATAAATCTGGGTTAAATATTAACTCTTCTTAAAAATGATTCTATTATGTGGCATCTTTAAACATCCAAATCGACTTTTGATTTCAGTTTTTCTTTCCAGCTAATGTGTTTTTCCGTGTAATTACCTTGAGTTTTCCCCTCAGCACATAAAGAGATTTTGTTAACATTTGAATATAGCATGCCTCCTCTTTTCTAAGGGAACTAAGGGAAACTGTGTGGGGGGGAGAGGAGGTGGGGCTGGTCTTTTATTCTGCCATATTAAAGCATCTGTGCTCTCCCCCAAACTATTTTGTAGGTAGTATCAGGGTTGATATGCTTAAGGATAGAGATGTTGGCTTCTAAGATGTAGTCTAAGCACAGAACCTTTCAAAAGGGGCAAAGGCAATTCAAAATAGTCAACACAGCTTCTGGAGCTTTCACTAGAAGGGAATTACATCCTAGAGGCTGACTCATGAAGTTACTTTTAAATTATATTTCGATCTGATGACTCCAACAGATTTTAACCTCCCTCAGTGGCCGGGTTTATTTTTAGTTTTCCATGTATGAGACATGAAGAAATGACTAGCTAAATAAAGCTTCCCAACCTTGAATGAAAAGTCAAAATTCTTGCTTCCACTTCCTCAGCTAACTCCTCCCCTGACCCCTGTCTTATCGCTACAAAAATCAGCTGGGTTTTTTTTTTTTTCTTTTTTTCCCCCCTCCAACTGGTGATCACTTGATTTTAGTCAAACGCCCAACTGGCCAATATAAATGCCTAGAGAGAGAGAGGAAGGTTGCACAGCCTGTCAGGAGTAGCTCAAGTAGCTGTTTGTTCAAAGAACTTGCTGAAGCAGAAACAACCCTTTTTGTTTTGAAAGCATGTTAATGTGATAATGAAATGCACAAAGCAAAGAGGTTCATCCATATAAATGGGTCATTTAAATAATGAGCAAGGAGGAAGGATGTGGTTTGGTGTCAGTACTGATTAATTAGGACATAAAAATAAATAACCATCCCAACATTGGCTGCCTCCCTTGAAACTTACTCTATTAGTGGGCAATGAAGTTAATGCAATTGACAGTATAATTACAGGTTAGTTAACAGAACAATCCATGAAGAGGTTCTTGCTTCTTTTATAGCTTTAATTAGCTAGATAGCGTCTCAGTTAATTTTCTCATCTCTACTTTGCTGATCTTCTCACAGAGAAATCTCGTGTTTTCAACTAATCTCTTAGACTGTATTGGATCCTAGATAGAGATATATAGTATTGTTCTAAGTATTCAATTCAACCAGCTTCTATTAAATGCTTGCCACGTGACATTCACTGTGCACAAACATGCTGGTAAGTTTACAGACCTGTATTTCAGGAAAATACAACAATGTTTACCAGTGACTTTATTGTACTATAATCCTTTTCTCTGGAATCTTTGCAGCTTTCATGGGCAAAGTTCACATTTTCTAAGGTCTGATGTCAGTAGATTGTGTTAAAGGTGATGGTGTATTTTCAGCTTGATCCCCTCACCATAGAGGGAAACCTTGAGGCAACTTTATTCGGTCTATTTTACACAATCATGATTGAGGATAATGCAATGTAGTTGAAAGTTAATATTCAACTCAACTTCAAATACTCAAGGAACACATACCTTGAGATCTATTAGCATCACCAGGAGTCATTGAGACTTCAGGAATGACTTTTGGAAAACACACACACTCACACACACACCCTCTCTCTCACACACACACCAGGTTACAGAAAACAACAATAAAACCCAACATAAAACCACTTGGGATTCCCCCTCACCCTCACAGTGTACCAGTAAGTGTAAATGGGATTTAGTTCAAATTTTCTTGGCACTATTAAATGATGAATCTGAGGCTGGTTTGAGCTTAGGGCAAGTCAGCTGTAAGTTGGTGAATATTCTCAAAGAACTAATTTCATTCTGATAGAGAGAACCTTTTTAACGTTATTTTCAAAAGTCTATTTTAGTCTTCCAGTACAGATACAACTTTCTTGTATTGTGAAATGAGAGAAGAAATCAAAATTGAATTGTGTTTTGGAGAATAAACAAGAAAAATGCTCTTCAAGTTGTAGCAATGATTGATGTCTTCAGATCACTTCTCCAAGATCTATACTTTTCTAGATTTATTTATGTATTTATTTATCCATCCATCCTGCATATTTCCCAGGTTTTCAGTGCAAAGTAAATCACTAAGACTTTTTTTGACCAAAACTTGCCCCCTTCCTCTTTTTCTCTCCTTCCCTCTCTCTTTCCCTTTTCCTGTTTCTCTCTCTCTCAGCGTAAAACATGAAACAAGCAGAACTTTCTGTTTTCTTCACAATGGTTCATTTGTATTCTCTGAACCCAAGACTAAGGCAAGTTCCAATGTCTTACTGTTTTATGTCACCACTGAGGTAGCAGTGACATGCTGGCTGCTGATGAATAAATATGTTTATCTGGCGTCTAAACCTGCATACACTGTGAATAATGAGCAGATGTTAACAATTACTCTAAATGTCCTGGATATTTTGTAAAACTTTTATCAAACTTAGGGTGGTTTATTGATTTAGTCAGAATCATGCCTTGGGCACAAAACATATTGTCATTTGGGATTCAACATGGGCAAAATGGATGTCCATTAACATTTTAAACTCAGACACTAGGGTTTTGCTTCTGGAACTTTCTGAACAATGGTTCTCTCTAATATGCTCTTACTCTTCCAGAATAAAATAAAGCGTATCCTTTGGCAGATTTTCCACCTTTTAGGATATGGTACATAGAAATTAGGGATGGAAAATCATGAATATGAAATGTGAACACCAGCTTCGTGCATTTTAGGTAAACATTACAACCCAGCACAGTGAAAACTACCCACGCTTGTTTTTCACATAAATGAACAAAAATCTATATTCCCATTTCTCTGGAGTTGTTTTGTTTTTGGTTCTTTTTTGAAACATCAAGCCATTTTTGTTGAGTGATACAGAAAGTCACTTTGAATTCAAATATAAAATAAGGCCATCCATCATGTTAACAATTTAATTACCTGAGTATATATTTTTCCAGCAAAAAAAACCCCATTATTTGTTGTGTATCTTATTACTGAGCCATCGCCTCGGGACATCTTGGCTGTCATCAAGCAGGCCTTGTGGTAAGAAATGGCGAGATAGGGAGCAGATAAGCCAGGCAGTCCTCTGCTTGCTTTCCAGGCCCACTCTGTTCCGTGTTTGCTTGAGGCCTCACCTGTTAGAGTCCCCGTAAGCTTTGTTGCCACAGTGAAATGGTGACTTGTAAAGGCAGCGAGGCGTGACAGAGAGAGTGAAAGGGTCGAATGAAATAGAAATGTGATATTTTCTATCTTCCGAGGGCCCAGGAAATAGGATTCTTGCTGGTGAACTGGGTTTGGCATTCGCTATCACTCTGAGTACAAGAAAAGTCGTGAGATTTATTGTTTGGGACTCAGGGAAGAGGCAAAGTAAACAATGGACTGAGTTTCTCTGATTGTTTGAGCATCTGCCTTCCCAGTGGTCATGGATTAAGGAATAATTTCAAATGAGGAGATTAGAACAAGGGAGGCAAAGTGGGGGGGAAAAAGCAGTTTATGGGCCTTCTCGGAGCACTGGGATTTGGGGGACCCCAGTCCCCCACCTTCAGGACTCCCCAAGAGGTGAACAAACGTCTGTGATACAAGCCTGTTATTGTTTGCTTGCTTGCTTTTTAATTGCCTGCCCTGAAGACTACAAATACCTGTAACAACATACGCTAATCCACTGATGATACAGCAACAGTCCTATCTACTCTGGGGGGTGAGTGGGCATGAAGTGGCAAGGAAACGTTTCCTGCTTTTATGGTTTTATGCAACATGATGGTTGACAGTTTCATTTTGGCCTGCTCCCTTACAGCAAGCATTGTCAACCGAGGAGGGCAGAAAACAAAGACCAGACTTCAACCAACCATTTGTGCATGCTGCCCATTTCCTGGCTGGATAATGTTACAAGCAAGAAAGGTGTTCTTACTAAAGCTATGAATTGAGGATAATTCTTGCATTTCAGAGCAGAGGCCTGATAAATGATAGGGACAATAGGCCTTGGTCTACAACTTGGGGTATGAATCTTCCCAGTATCGGGGGCAAGCTGCCTAGTGGAAAACTTTTACTTCTGAACCTTGTCTAGGTGGCCCTTCTGGGTCTCTCTCTCTCTCTCTCTCTCTCTCATTCTGTGTGTGTGTGTGTGTGTGTGTGTGTGTGTGTGTTTGTCTCTCTCTGTCCCTCTCTCTCAACTTTGGGACACATAATTCAAGAAATATGCCCATTCCAGCTTTTGCCTGAAGAAGAGCTGCTCATTATTTTATGGTTAAACAAATGCATGGAAGTCTCTTTAAAGCAGATTTTGCTGGAGATGATTCGCCCACTGCTGCTGCCGCTGAGAATTCCTTGATAACTTTACAAATGCATCTGATTTTCACAGTGTACGCATGTTTTCATAAATGGAAACAAATAAAACAGTAGGCAAGGGCTTTCTCAAAAGGCTTGCCAAGTACATTAAACACACAAAAGTACATTCGCAGTGAAAGTTGGTTGAAAACAGCTGTTTTAAAGGATTCTGGGTGAATGCAGTTAACAGCATCATCATTATAAGGCCTGAAGCAAACGTGTTACTGATTACACCCCATTAAGAAATTGGAATGTGTTCCCCCAAGGAAACACCACAGCACATGCTATTTGAAAATAACAATCAACTCCACAACACGCAGCTACGGCTTTCTTATAGATTGTGTGCAGCCTATCTGTAAAGATAAAACTCTCAGGGAAATGAGAGTACATCTTATCTTAACCAATCAGAATATTTGTAACAAGTATCGTTTGAGCGGAGGAGGCTGGGTTCGGTTTGCGAGAGCGGGCAAACCCAGCTGTCCGGGTTGTGCGAGCGAGAAACGTGGTGCGGTTCTAGGTCCGCTCCTTCTAGAATGAGTTTGCCCGGGGAGCACAGAGCACTCTGCGGGGTGGCGCAGAAGGCTGTGGCGGGGTCTGTGGGATATGGAAAATTTAATAGGGACCATGGGATTTCTGCACAGAGGAATAATGTTCATGTGTTGAAAAGGCACTGTCAGAATGCCACGTAAGCAGGGCCTGCCCGCGCGTCTGCGGCTCGTCTGTTACTGTGCGGCTCGCGTCTGCGCTGTCTGTCCGCCGTGGCACCGAAGGGGCTCTACAAACACTTTTCCTAATGGCCCAGAAGCCTCAAGGGCTCTTGGGGGTTAGTTGGGAAGGAATTTAAGTCCAGTATTTGGTAAGAAAAAAAAAAAGGGGGGGGGGGGGGGGAGGCTTTTTCACCCTTTCTACGCATCTGAAAGGAGGGTCAGATTTCTCCTGTGATGAAAGAGTCACTGCTGGGGACTAGCCTCCTTTTACACTGTGGGGCCACACTGCAGGTTAAGGTAGGAAGGGCAGTCTCTCCTCTCCCACTGCCTGCAAGGGAGAGCCACTGCCCGAGCTGGTGGGGAGCACCCCTGTGCCCGTGGAAGTAGGGGTGTCCTTATATACACACCCGGCAAAAGTTATAGCAGGGCTAATATAAACATGATATGATCATATAATAAAAATGTTGTGGTCATTATCTCACTTCTGTGAGGCAGAGTCACCTTCGAGTCCCTGCAGTGGGACTTTCGACAAGCTCTATAAAGTCTGTGAACCCCTATGTCTTTACTTTTGAATGAGCTTATTTTTATAAGACTTATTTTTATAAGAAGATGGAAACAATAACCTTATTTTACAGTAAGACCTACCACCCACAAGTTTTGTGAGCAGCACATACTAGGTAGATCGATCGATCGATCGATCCTTGGAGACTGAAATTTGAGATTTCAGATCGTGAGAGAAGCCTAATTGTCGGTGGATGGGGTAAAGGTTCCTGGGAAGATCCTTCTCCTGCACGCATGTGGAACTTTGGAGACCGCCAGGGTTAAGTTGAGGCAAAAAAAAAAAAAAAAAAAAGTCTTTTTCAGCTAGAGCATGCCCCTGCCCGGAGTGAGCAGTGACCCTACTCTGAAACGCTCAAGATTCCCAAAACTTTGAGGAGGCTGCCAGAATGTGACCTAAGCATATCTGAAAGCCTGGTACATACCCGTTCATAATATCCGTGAGCTTTAGGGCATCATAATGCAGCTCCTTCTGTGCAAACTAGCATTCACCTTCCTTTCTTGCATGCGCCCCTCCCCCGCCCCCCTCCTGCCCCCCGAGTGGGGAAGAGCTGTCCTCTGGTAGTCTTGGTGGAGAGGCTCTGAATTCAACAGAGGAATCTGGTCACAGACCTGGCACTGGCGTGTGCACCTGAAGGAACTGTTCCTAATGGGGACACACTTTACAAAGCACCTTTTGTCCAAGCCGACAGTGAGTGTGGGGGAAACTAGTGGAAATGGTGATAAGTTTATTACACCAAAACTTTGATGTAACAGATAAATATATTATTGATAACACTGCAACCGTGATTCTTAGGAAATGTTTTTGATAACATGACACAAATATTAGTATTACCAACTATCAGTAGAAGTCATTTGCCACAAAGAAAATACAGTTGATTTCGAACAAAGGAAATGGTTGTAGGTGTCTGTCGGCTGTGAGGCCATGTAACTTTGTAACTGTGTCTATCGCCATTTCCTTTTTCAATGAATTATGGGCAAGGTAGATAATTTTAAGGAACCTGCAATATTTGTGCATTAATAAAAACTATTTGATCATTTATAGTTAATTTATTGCCCATTGAAAAAGAGAGGGAGACCCGTAAAACTGTACCCAGAGAATCTTGAGCTGAGAAATGATTAGGTATTTCAGATGGTCAAATGGAAGTGAGCTGGAGGCTGTTTCTCCCACATATGAATTTTGTTCTGTTTTATTATTATTACTATTAGTATTATTTTAATAATCAGGATAACTAATTTTTTTCCTGGCAAACAAGCTATTTCTTCCTTTTATTGTAAAAATAATTTTTGTTATATTATGTAATCTCTCCATTCATTCCTCATTCTTCCCTTTTCTTCTCAATTCTATTATCATTTACTAAACATCTGCTGTGTTCTAGGTACAATTTAAGTTACCAGAGATGGGAAGAAAAAATAGATTAAGTCTTATTCTGAGCAACTCGTATAATTTCTTTTGTTCAAATTCTGGAGGTGATTGAAGTAATCATATGTGCTGGATAACTTTATTCCTATGTAGGAAAAACATTTCCTCATAGACTTACTCTAAAAGAGGGACGGTCTCTCAAGTGGGTTCCCATATGCCAGGGACTATAGAAAATGATCTATGGGGGTATAGGAAAAATATTCAGACTTGTTTCTATTATTTTACTGCCATATTTTATATTTGGATTTTTTAAGTATACATATTGATATTATTATGTCATATTATGTGTGTGTATTAGTACAGTGGCATAGTGAATTTTATATATATATTATTATATTTTATATTATTTTGTTATTCTATTATTTTTAGTATATTGATAAATAAATATCTACTTATTTGGGAATCCGTGCCCAATAATTTGTTTTGATTGGGTGCATGATTAACATTTAAAAGCTACTGTTCTAGATTATACATTCTCCATGAAAGCAGAGAACATCTCCATGTTGTTCAGCCTTTCGCTATGAGTGATAGTGTCTGGCTCCTTTGAGCACTTAACAAATATTCAGCAGAAGAATGAATTAATGAATGAGTAAACCAACAAGGGATTTCTGTCCCTTTCCTTCAGAGCTGCTGGATCAAAAGCTGCCCACCCTAATAAACTCATTAACATGTAGCAATGTGCTAGTTGGCATATGTTTTTAAAAAGACTTTTTGTTGGAAATAGGATCTTTTCCGTAGGTTTGAGCCTAATCGTGGGTCTCTGCGGCACCATACTTAGAGGGGAAATCTTCAGGAGGGGATTGAGACTTGGGATTCCTTCTCACATGCCTTATGGGCAACAGTGCATCCCACTTAATGCTTGGTCTTAGAAATAGCGAGCTGTGGAGGGGAACCTGGGTCACTCAGTTGGTTAAGCATCTGACTTCAGCTCAGGTCATGATCTCACAATCCATGGGTTCGATCCAAGCATTGGGCTCTCTGCTGACAGCTGAGAGCCTGAAGCTACTTCAGATTCTGTGTCTCCCTCTCTCTGCCTCTCCCCTACTTGTGCTCTTTCTCTCTCTCTCTCAAAATATAGTAAACATGAAAAAAAGTAAAAAAAAAAAAAAAATGAGCTGTGGAGCCAACCTTTGAAGTCACCTGAAGAAGGTCATCTGGCGAGTCATCAATTCCTTTCTAGGCAGTACGATGCAAACAAATGGGTTTGTACTCTACATTAAATGATCTCTATATGCTCCCTCAGAAACCTAGTTAAATGCTAGAATTTGGGTGTACTTTTAAGGATAATGGTTATTTGACCAGGAAAAAATATGATAAGGATGCACTTCTTAGGCTTGCTGAATGAGCAGTGCTTAACACAGCCATTTTTTTTTTCTCTTCTTCTTTATTTCACTAGAGAGGGAGATATAGGTTTTGTGAATAAATGGAAGGCTTGGAAGTATAGCGTATAGTCCAAGGGAATTAATATGCAAAATAATAATAAAAATAATAATAGCTCCAAACCAGACACCTCTGGTGATGAACGTTCTGATGTTTTGTTTTCTGCAAATTTGTCCTTTTTACCATTTCTATATTTAAGTTTCAAAGAATTCTTTTTACAAACATATAAAACATATGATTTTGTTTTGAGACAAAATGATCACGATGATTAAATGACCTTCCAACTATTGCGTATCGTACTTCGGAGTTCATGAAGCACTTTTACACTGATTATAACATCTAACTTACAGCCCATCAGTATATCTTTTCTAATTTTATGGAGAAAAAAAATGGAAATTTCAAGAAGTAAGTGACCAGAGCCTTGATCTTTCTAAACCCAGAGATGTTTCCTTTACATCGGTATTTCTCTGACTGTAATGTGAATACAGTTTCCCTAGGGATCTTGTAAAAATTCAGATTCTGATTCAGCACTTCTGGTGTTGGAAGTGAGAGTCTGCATTTCTAATAAGTTCCTAGGTGATGCTGGTGCTTTTATCCACAGATCATACTCTGAGTACCAAGACTCTGCATCATTACTGGTTCCTATGTGATATGATTCAAGATGGCTTCGTTGAGTAACTTAGTGTGCTATGTTTAGCATACTCAGAGCAAAAGTTTTGAAAATGGTTAGCACTGCTTTTCAGCTGGGCCATCACAACAACCTAGACTTTGGTTAATATCTTTTCACTGCCCTCAGCCTCCCCCACTGCTAAAACACAATCTTATTACACCTTTGTCAACTTTGATTGGTGCTCCATTTCCAATAGGATGAATTGCAACTTCTGAGCACAGAGAGTATGAGAGCCTTCATCCCATCCCTTACCCTTGTAAGAGCCTTCATCCCATCCCTTACCTCTATCTCCTGCTGCAGCCTATGCCATGGCCACACTCCTCCCTGTCCCCATACGCTATATTCCATCTACCCCAAGTATCTCACACTTCCCAAATATTTTGGGAATATCATGGAATTTCCATGGAATTTCATTTCTAAATCTGTTCTAGTCCTTTACATAATCATTAGTTCATAACCTTCTCTCATTAGGTTGAGAAAAGTTCATAAACAATTGTGTTTATAAACTTCTTACAAAAGTGAGTGATAGGGTCTTAAATTGTTTGATGCTTTCATGTGTGTGGGGGTGGGGAGAGAGAGGGAGCGAGAGGAAGAGAGAAAGAGAGAGAGAGAGAGAGATACCTAGCACTGTTTCTTACATAATAAGCACACAATAAATATTTGATGAATGGACACACTAGATGCCTGATATAACCACAATCATGTTGGATTAATGTGTGAGGTTGGTGAATAGGTATGAAACTTGAAAGAGAGTGAATTAATTAGGCTCAGATATTTGCTTGGATTTTACAACAAGTTGTTCAATGTAATAATTTTATTATTAAGGAAATACATGAAAATTGCAGACATTGTAGAATGTTTATTTAGCTGGCTCTGACCAGCGAATGACATGTTTGGAATAAGAGAGAAGGATGTCTCTGGCTCTAGATGGTGCCTTAATCTGTGGCATGTTCTAGAGATTTCCACACACCCCCCTTCCTGCCAAATTGATGTCATTTTGAAGAGTTATAGTCTGGGTGACTTATGGCCAATAATGATAGCTGCCCCATTTGTCTTTTTCCCCTCGGCCTCTGTTCTATAATTTCTATCTGTGTGACTGCTGTTCATTTCAAAGACATCTCTGTGGAAGAACTTTCAAGGGATGGCATTTAAAAAAATCTTGACTAACTCATAACAACAATGAAACACTGGCCTTTGGTTTTGCAAACAAAATAGAAGAGCCTTTGCCTTTTGGGAAGCAACAGAAATGTCAACCCCAAAAGGGTAAGTGTGTTCTTTTAGAACATCGATATTATATTTTGGTGAAGAAAAGGCACACAACAGCATCATCAGGCCACCTTATTGTTAATTAAAACGTAGATTGAATATTGAGTAAGATTTAGAAGATGTACTGAATAAGTAGATATTAACTAAATATCATTATTGGTTATTTATGTTATCATCGAACAAAATTCTGTGTATATACAGTTATAATTTCATACCCACAAACACATATGCATATGTACATATACAACCATGTAAAATATCTTCTATTTTCCAGAATAGGATTCTCTCAACTTTCTGTTATTAGAGATGTACAGGGCTTTCTTTTTCTTTCTTTTCTCTTCTTTCTGCTCCCCAAATTCCCCTTCCTGAGCTTCTCCCACCACCACCCACTTACCCACTTTCTCTCCTTTCCTCCTATGTATCACACATTTCCCACTTAGCAAGTATTTAACAGGTTGTCTGTTCTTCTTGTGTGTGGAGGGAGGAGGGAGTGGAGAGTGGTACTGAAGAGATTTACCCAGTGAATTCCAATGTTTCAACCAGGGACTAAGACACTTGATTCTAAACTCAAGTTTAGAAACTACAAGAAACATTGGGATTTGTGGTTGGAGCCCAGCCTTATTCTAAGTTGCTGAGGTCCTGATTGTTATGGTGGTGGATGAGGTGTAAGGAAGCAGAGCTCCTGCTCAATTTGGTGGAAGTGCTGGGAAATCGGAAGTAGAGACCAAGTACTTGGATGAACTGAACTCACCCTGGGCTAACCACTTTATCTAGTTTTATGTAGATTTCTATCAAATATTGGAGGTGAAGACTGTTCTTCTACCTTTCATTCAGAACTAACTCAGCCTGCCCAAGACAGGGTATCAATGGCCCTCTTCTGAGGGGGGTGGGGAGTGGCAAGCACTGCAACATAGTTCATGGTTGGAATGTCATGTCTTCAAAGTACTGAGTGCTTTTAAGCATCTTGGTACCTCTGGAAAAAAAATCAAACAGTTCTCAATATTTGACTTGTCTTCCAAGGTCAAATCAATGCTAAAGCAGTGGATCAGGCAAGAGTGAGTTAGTCACCCACTGCGCCCTCTGGATGGTGCTGGCAGAGACTGCTCTAAAGCAGCTCCATTTGGCCACTCAGGTTCATCTTTTGCTTATTTTGTTATCTGTCATTCTAGCATATTGGTTATCAAACAAAGTATTAGAGAATTAATATGAATAATCTTATAGTTGTATGGATGAACCTAAATAAAGCTTTCTATTGAACCTTTGGAAACAGCCCTTAGAAATAACGTTTCTGAGGGGTGCCTGGGTGGCTGAGTCAGCTGAGCATCCGACTTTAGCTCAGGTCATGATCTCACGGTTGACGAGTTCGAGCC
Source organism: Hyaena hyaena (assembly GCF_003009895.1). Lineage (NCBI taxonomy): Eukaryota > Metazoa > Chordata > Mammalia > Carnivora > Hyaenidae > Hyaena > Hyaena hyaena. The sequence continues at coordinate 196,899 of NW_024080744.1, read as the reverse complement.
CTGCAGTGGGCTATGTGCTGACAGCTCAGAGCCTGAAGCCTGCTTGGGATTCTGTGTGTGTGTGTGTCTCTCTCTGTCCCTTCCCCACTCATGCTCTGTCTCCCTCTGTCACAAAAATAAAATAAACCAACAATTTTTTAAATTAAAAAAAGAAATAACATTTCTGAGATTCTATAAAAACTTTTCAATTTTATGTTGACTTTTACATTACAATTCTCAAAATAAATTTAGAAGCCTGCTAAATTTTTACTGCATTAAATTGGCATATTGTAGTTTAAAATTTACATTCAAGCACTAAAAATAAATTAGACCCCTGTTATAGGCGCATAGGATTGAATCCTGATTCATGGAACTGAACTTGTCCAATATGCAGACTGACCAAATCACCAGGGATTTTGGCAAAGGGAAGACTTGTCTCAGAATGAACACAAAATGTGGATGATAGCTGAGGGAATATCAAGAGGCTTAAGGCTAATGTAGTCCTTTAAAAAGAGCAGTAAATAATGGAGTATTTGTGTACATCTTGGTACAGAGCTTGGTGAAAAAGACAAATACAGTGCATAAATGGTATCCATATGCATCGTGTTTGTAAAAGTGTGTGTTAAACAAATATTTCTTGAGAATTTACTTTTTTGCTCTAGGAACCATGCACAATACTGTTTGTCAGTGTAGAGTCTGTGATGCTTCACCACAAAGAGAAACTTGAGTTGGTCCACTCAGAAACACTTTGAGCCAGGAGAATAATTAAGATTTCTTCAGGGTTAGGAAAAGGAAACTCTAAGACTGACATGATTCATGGAATGGATTTGGATCTTCCTGGAGCAGAAGTACAGGGGTATCTCTTTGGGAGAAACCCTGGTTGGAAGTGAAGAAGAATGTCTTGTGGCGTGCGCTCCCTTGCTACAGTTTTATTTAGTAGTTGGAGCAGAGTTCACGTCTGCAAGCCCTCTGAGAATTAGCCATTGTGGAGCACAGTGAACCAAGAGGAAACAGAAGTAATATATATTGAAAGGCTTAATCTGATCTCTTGCCTGTCTTCAAAGGAAGCTTCATTTGTAAAAGGACATGCATGATCGTGAAGAAAGGACTCCCATTAGGCAATGCAAGAATAATGAAAGAATCTATGACCAAAGCCTCTGATGCAGGGGGGTTAAGAGTCTGCCCAGTTGGGAGACTGATGGAGCGGGACTAAAATTTGCCTCTTGGATCCTCTGCTCAGTAGAGCACAATTCCTTTCTTTTGCTATAAATTAAGATTTATCTGACAAGAAGTTTCCACATGGAAACAGAAGAGTGAGAACCTGGCGGGGCAGGGTTCACACTCATTCAGTTTTGTTGGCTTCTTCTCTCTTATCCAGAACTTTGTTTTGGGGGAGGGGTTATATTTAAATCAAGGACAAAGTGAACTATCCTTGAAGCTTGTAAGATAAGGAGAGAAACACCAGTGAGGTGGACAAAGGCACATTCCTGTTTTCTGTCTTAGTCTATGGTGTTTGAAAATGTCCTCAGTGACCTAAAATTGAGGAGGAAGTCTCATGGAGAAAAGAATCTGGAACTCTCGGAGAATATGTGGTGTAAGTGTGTGTATGTGTGTGTGTGGGCATTTAACATAAATTGGCTCATACTGTAGGTTTGTTTATGCAGTTTGTGTCTTTTATTCAATACACACACACACACACGCGCGCGCGCGCCAATATAATGGCAATATTAAATTCCTTATATATAGTGCTCACACTATGCCATGCATTTATCAAGCCCTTCAGATCCTACAAGTTATTTAATATGCACATACCACATTCTTCTAAATAGCAACCAGTTTGGTTATTCCCTAGTTGTTGGATATTTATTTATCTGACTTTTTTGTTGTTGCTATGAATAATGTTACATCAAGTCTCCTTAGGAATGCTTTCTTGGATATGTGTGAGTGGTTACAAAAGAATGAAAAAGATCTAGTAGCGTCTTCTTATAACAGCAGTTGCCTCTGAGGATGTGAACTGAGTTGCAGTTAGAGGAGCTTTAGCCTTATATATAACGCTGCATAAGACTTTCTAAGAAAAAGGCATTCATGTATCACTAGTATAATTAAAATTAAATTTTTTTAATTTTTAAAAGCTAATTTTTAGAAATAAGTATGGGGTTAGAAGTTTTTCGGCACACAACTAATCAATCTGCTCATTTTCCTCTTACTTTAAAAATAACACCTGCTATAAAATCTTGGATGTGTGGTCATAGCAGACAAATGCAATGTGCTCAATGTTATAGTGCTTGTAAAATGCTTTATACATTCAAATTACTCTGATTCTACCGTATCTGGATTTTAGTTATCAATAAAAGTACCAGAGAATCCACAAGCAGTAAATATACTAATGAGTGTTCTCTAGTTTTAACAGAGATGTCATCTATACTGAAAAAAAAAGAGAGAATCTAAGCCGTATTAGTAAAGAATCAGTTCAATATGATAATTGGCATATAGTTTTGAAGTTTCATAATCACCATGAGTAAAATGCCAGCCTCTTATTTCATTATACGTGTACTAATTAGAGTTAGGTTTACCTTTAAAAATTCACGTAGTGCATTGCAAACCATTTAATCTGTAACTCACTCTGAATGTATACTTTCTGGAACCTTAGTTCTGTACAGCCGTTATAACCGTGTGACCACCCTGCACGGATGAGCTTGTGGGCACACACATTACCAAATGGAAGCAGAAAAAGAAGAAAAAAAAAGAAGAGGGTGAAATCAAATAGTGTATTTTACATTGGCCTTTGTGTATCACTAGAAAACTAAGATACTTACTAGGATATCAGTGTTCCAGCACAGAGAATGACCTTGGGACTTTATCAAGCCCTCCTGTTCACAAGATATAGCATAATTTAAACACTGTGGGCAGGCACCCTTCCAAAAACAGACCCAATGACGACACTTGGATAACCACTGCAATCCTGAGTAAATACCAGTGGTAAAATTTCTTTGAACACCTAACCTTGTAAAGATAGAGAATGTCTAGTTGCTCTATTCCTTTTAAGAATGACCCTTCCGGGGTGCCTGGGTGGCTCAGTCGGTTAAGCGTCCGACTTCGGCTCTGGTCATGATCTTGCAGTTCATGGGTTTGAGCCCCGTGTCGGGCTCTGTGCTGACGGCCAGCTCAGAGCCTGGAGCCTGCTTCAGATTCTGTATCTCCCTCTCTCTCTGACCCTCCTCTGCTTACTCTCTCTCTCTCAGAAATAAATAAAAAACATTAATTAAAAAAAAAAAGAATGACCCTTCCTATAGGCAATTTGTTATGAGTTGGATCAAATGGTGCCAGTTAGTTTTGACTTTCTGATTTTTTTTAAAGTCCTTTCTTTACTATCACTACTCTGGGCTATCCACACCATTTTGATATATACTACAATGAGCATTTCTCTTTGTAAGGTCATATTTTGAATACTCCAGAGGGTATTTGTGCACTTACACACACACACACACTCTCACACACACATGCACTATATACACATGTGTACATTTTCAGGTTGAAGGAAGGATTTCGGTGTGAACTCTCCCTGTAACTTGGCTACTTAGCCTGCCTGTTTCCTAAAAGTTTCCACCCCCTAAATAGGATTGGGCCAAAGCAAGAATAAACGTTTTTTATGGTTTGAATATGCCACTCCCTATTGCTCACTTTTATGGAGCCATGGCCTTTTATTTTAGTTTATATTGTATATCTGTGCTCACTTTGAAGTCCATTATGAACTCTGGAATCTGAGCTGTCCGAGAGAACTTTCCGTGGTGATGAGAATGTTCTGTAGTCTGCACCATCCAATAGCACTTCAGTAGTCCCCAGTCCTAAGGAGCTATGGAGCACTTGAATGTGACTATGAGGAATTGAACTTTTAATTTTATTTACTTAATAATGTTCAATATAAATAGTCATCTGTGACTAGTGACTACTGTATTTGACAGTGTAGCTATAGATCACATATTACCAAATTCACTGAGATCTAGAAAATCTCCAACATTTATATTAGTCCTTGTCTGTGAAAATCTATTCCTTTGGCTCTGCTTAGCATGAGTTCATTTAATTAATGAAACCATTATATAATTTCCCTGCCTCTAATCCAGGGTTTATTTGTCCTCCAGGCTTTAGTTTGTTTTGTTTTGTCTTTTTTCCTGCTTAGCCAACTACCACACTACCTTCAGCTAGTAAATATTTTGGAAAACTTACATTTGAAAAATGATGTAATGCTGTCAAACAGGAAAATGTGTTTCATTCATGAAGTATGTTATAAAAGTTTACAGAATGGCTTTCTTAAATTTCTAGTTCTCATGATCAAAATTACTTGGATTTAAACAAATAGTATTTCGGGGTGTCTGGGTGGCTCAGTCAGTTGAGTATCCGACTTTGGCTCAGGTCATGATCTCACAGTCTATGGGTTCGAGTCCTGTGTTGGGCTCTGTGCTGACAGCTAGCTCAGAGCCTGGAGCCTACTTCAGATTCTGTGTCTCCCTCTCTCTATGCCCCTCTCCCACACGCTCTCTGTCTCCCAAAATAAAGACATAAAAAATTTTTTAAAAAATAAACAAATAGTATTTTTTTGAATATGTAGCTCTCATCTCTCTTTTCTTGAAAATCAGACAGATTTTAAAATAAGCATTAATCCTTACTCATCTTTACAGAGCTGCAGGGAGGGGTGACACACTCCTTCCTGCCTACCGAGTTTTGGGGACAGGCTGACTGTGACTCAATGGCCTCCACACAGCCATGACTTAGCACTCTGTGACAAAGCCCATCTTCTTCCCAGGGTTTCCAAGGACTAACTTGCCAGTAAGTAGGAACTTCCTGCTGCCCTGTGGGCCTTTTGAATGATTAGGATGAGCAATGATTCTCCAGAAGTGGGTAGAATGTTGAAACGGTAAACACGCAGATTGCACGCTGTGTGTCTACCTTACTCTTCACACATGCCGCCTGAGATAACAGTCCTATAGAGAACCCGCAGCACTCGCAAGCTGTGCCCATGAGCTCCTTTTCTTTACTTAGAGGCCAACCAGGATGCACCGAAAACATAACTGATAACGCCTAGATAATTATTGACTAGTTTTAGTATTAATGGTGGAGGCTGTATTCATCTTCTCTTCCTGGTTACGTTTCATTGGTGTAGTTTGCTTATTTCCAAGTAGAAGCATGATGATTTTCACTCTCGTCGATGAGCACTTCAGAGCCGGACACAAAGGTAATTTGGTCAAGTGACCCTACAACATACATGGCTTTACATTTGGAAACGTTCCCTTGCAAATCTCTCTCTGTGATGTCGAATGTGCTGGTGGGGGCAGACGTACAACATCATCAACTGTATTTCGTTGACCTTTTCTTTTTGACAGATGCTGTGAATTGTAAAGATGCCTTATTTGTGGCAAAGGGACGATGTGGAAAATGTGTTTTTATAAATACCTAGGTTTCACCTAAAAACACCTTGTGGGCAGCAGAAGCATAACAACTATTTGGAAGCAATTTTTCTCTTCTCCCACTGACGACCCCTTTTTCATATCCTTCTGTCTCAGGCTAGACTCTTCAAGCAGAAGCTAATGGGGTGAGATGTCTCTCTTTGTCCAGTTTGCTCCCCTCTGCCCCCGGCTCCTGCTTTCCCCCCAGCCCTCTCCGCCTCCCCTCCTTTCTACCCTTGCCAGATGTGAGGAAGGGCGAGCTGACCACCCTGTGACCCTTTTCTCTCGATTGGAAAAGTGTGAGGGATGGGGTGTGGGGAGTTACACTGCCAGACAAAGAGAAGTTGCTCAAAACTGTATGTTGAAGTAAATACGCAGCCACAGACTTTCGAAGGTCATGGTGGGGTGGGGTGGGGTGGTGAGCAGCTAGGTGTGTGAATAATTTTCTTTCCCTTTTCTTGACACTTTCACTGTGAAGTCACCATCCACCTCCAACCTCTGTGATGGTCTCCTCAGGGTCCGGAGATAATTTTAAAATTATAGTAAGACCTTATTAGAATGTTTTAGGGACTAGGGGCGCCTGGGTGGCTTAGTCTGTTAAGCGTCCGACTTTCGCTTGGGTCATGATCCCGCGGTCCGTGGGTTCGGGCCCCGCTTCGGGCTCCGTGCTGACTGCCAGCTCAGAGCCTGGAGCGTGTTTCAGAGTCTGTGTCTCCCTCTCTCTCTGACCCTCTCCTGTTCATGCTGTCTCTTTCTCTCTCTCCCCTAGAAATAAATAAAAATATTAAAAAAAAAAAAAAGAATGTTTTAGGGACTATAGGTGATATAACTAGGGATGACATAGACTATTTTGTCTTCACTTAGTGTTCTGTTTCTTTTATAATATATAATGATAATTTCTTTATAGCCGGATTCCTTCCCCCTCTATTTCTCTCGCCTCAAAATATTTGGGGACCGTGGAAAGAGAGCTAGACTGAGTTCCTGTCACTAACTAGTCGTGTGCTGCACGGAAAGGGCTATGTTAGGTGGTCACTAAGGTTTTCTTTTTAGCTCTAGGAGTCTGTGGTTCTGTTCCTTCCAGGGTATAGGTCTCACCCGCAGCTCCTACCTCAGCCTCTTCTTGTCTTTGCCTGTCATGAATCATGTCATACTTCCAGCAGTCCTTGGGTCCTACTTTGGGGACTAAGGCATTTTCACAAGCCTCAGGGGGGTGACTCACTTTGTGTTTAGCAAAGTGAATTCGAACTGCCAATGGGTTAATCTTCCAAGACTAAGTGCAGATTGGGTAAAATCAGAGAAGATCAATGGTTGCAGCCTGCCGCGAGTGGGGTGTTCAATCATGCAGGTTTCCAGCCAGATTTTTAGAAATCTGCATCACAGAAGTCACCTGGGCGTCACACCCTGAGGAACTCTGGGTTAATGTGTGGTGAACAGAAATATCAAGTTTATGCCTATAGGGCAGTTTTCATTGGCATGAGCTTCAGCCCAGAAAAAATGGCCTTGGTAGTGTTAATTTTTTTATGGGCAGTTGCACGATAGCCGGTCTTGGAATGTTAGCAGCGCTGTTGCAGAGCTAAAAATGTTACCCTGAGACATTTTAAAAGAGCAATAAATATCTGGTTTTAAAACACGGGCATTAAAAAATTATAAACTTGGAAAGTCCTTTTTGGTTGTTGTTGTTCTAACTCGGGAGTGTTAAAACTGTCTTTCCCTCCCTGACTTCTCAATAAGCAATTGTAGGGCTTGATAAGTTAGTGATTATTCAACTACTTTGACACTGGGATGTTTAGGGTTTAACAAAAGGGTGCCTAGTGATGAGGCCGTGTCCCCTTAAAGAGGACAATTTGGCTTCACAGTGTGAAGATGTGGCTGCCCTCAGAGCTGGGGCTGCACACGCTGCATGTGCTATGCCAGGGACAGTCCTTTGATGTGGAGGAAGTGGCTCTCAGTGAGGGCGGGAGTCATTTCCAGACTTGGACATGAGTGTAATGCATGCTCCAGAAGCAGATTGAAACCGGGAGCCCTGAGGATGGCCGACCTGTGGGATTGACCCCTATTGGAGAAATGAGACTAGTCCCCACCACCGTCTACACAGACAGGGTTCTTGAGTCAGGGATGATTATGCCTCACACTTGAATGTGGCCAAGAAGGACTCAACTTCTTGTCATCACTTTTATTTTTTTTTTTAATATTTTTATTTATTTCTAGGAGTGAGAGAGAGAGAGAGCATGAGCAGGGGAGGGTCAGAGAGAGAGGGAGATACAGACTCCAAAATAGGCTCCAGGCTCTGAGCTGGCAGTCAGCACAGAGCCCGACACGGGGCTCGAACCCACGAACCGCGAGATCATGACCTAAGCGAAAGTCGGACGCTTAACCGACTAAGCCACCCAGGCGCCCCACTTGTCATCACTTTTAAAACATGAAAATAGTATTACCAAAGAATTTAAAAATTGAAAACAATTTTGCTCTATCGAGTTTTGCTTGGCTCTGCCTAATTAACTTTCTTACAGTCTCAACTTTTTCTCACTTAATATTTTACCATAAATGTGAGCCTGTGTTCCTGCATTTGCTTCATAATTGCTATTATAATGGTAAATAATAGTCTATCAATATACAATAATTTGCTTTTCCCTCTGTTATTAGTTACTTCTATGATAATTTTATGCCATGGAATGTAATATCAAGTAAACCAAATGTAAAACCACATAACAAATTAACAAATACAACTTTTCCTTGTTGATATGTATTGAAGGAAAATTTCTAACAATAAAAGAAAGACTGTAAACACATGAACACTTTTACACATGTTATTAAATGTGTTTTCTTGCTTTCCAAAAGAGTTCTAAAATTTTTCAATTTTAGTATATTCTAGCATATGAGTATACTTACTTGTACTGAGTTTAATATTTAAACATATATTTTAATATATAAATTTAAAAATTGTAGTTAGATATACAAATCATATTAATTGAATATATGTACGGATAAAACATAGAACCCTGAAATTTCTTTGTGATGTGCTTCAATAATCTGTGCAGGTGAACAGTTTGTTCATGTACTAAAAATCTGGTTTTCTCTCATTTGAATGTCTACTTCTGTTCTCTGTCCTTTGTAGTTTTTACAAACTTGACTTAGCAAGCTAGCTAGCTGCCACACATTTGATATAGTTCATCTGCAAAGTGTTACAATTTATTATCCAGATTCTATTATCAGACATGAGGCTATAGCATTGTCCCTTTCTGATAGAGGGCCAGTGAGTTTGCAAGCACTTTATATTATCCATTTTTATTGGGTGTGCTTGAATGTGCACAGCAAAATGATTCCTTTTTAAATGACTATTAGGTAAATGGATGCAACACCTTTGCTTTGGGCCAAGTGAGTGTGAATTAAAATTATATATATAATATTATATTTAAATGTATATATACTGTATATAATACATAATACATATTCATATGTTTATTGTATATTTATATATAAATGAAGACAAAATTTAGACAAAAATATTTCCAAATCCACTTAACAGCATTCTGTGTCATAATGAAAACCTATTCTCTTTTTAAAGTCCAGGTAAAACTGGGGGTGCCTGGGTGGCTCAGTTGGTTAAGTGTCTAACTTCAGCTCAGGTCATGATCTTACAGCTCCTGAGTCTGAGCCCTGGGTTGGGCTCTGTGCTGACAGTTCAGAGCCTGGAAACTGCTTTGAATTCTGTGTCTCTCTCGCTCTCTGCCCCTCTAACACTCACGCTCTGTCTCTATCTCTGTCTTTCTGTCTCAAAAATAAATGAACATTAAAAGAAAATTAAAGTCCAGATAAAACTGAAGAAACCAGTTGTTTTATAACTAAAAACAACTCGAATAATTAGTGTTAGGTGTCAGAGAAATAGCAAATAAGTAGAAAACCTACTCAAGATATACTTGATGCCAAGGGCAAATGAGACCTTCATTTTCCTGGCATTAGGTGAGCGTAGCTTAAGAATTCCTGTTACAGAGAGCATGAGTAGGATCTTTATGACACAGAATGCCAAAAAATTAGGAAACATGTTCTAATTTGGCAGGAGATTAACTGGAACTCAGTCTTCTGTCACAGCAAACCTGGAAAACATGGCGATCATTTTCATTTTCCAGTCACACCATGAGTGTGTTTTGAATTCATTACAACTAGGTTCAGTGCATTCTAAATAGTGCATTTTGTCCTTATAGTATTCATAATTTGTTTGCAAAGAGGTTTTTTTTTGACAGGTGACTTCTATCACAATGAATCAATTGACACATACATAGATTTCTTAAAGATGGATATAAAGCTACAGGATAGAGAATTAAGCAATCTTTTTCAAAGAGAAACTTGATCCCGTGATTCCAGCCTGCATTTAATCATTAACTTAGCATCCTACCTTGGGTAGATAGAGCATTCAACGAACTTTCCATGCCGGAATGTATTAATATAGAAAAGGAGAGGAGTAACATAATGGAAGCCTGACCACGGAGGAATCACATTAGAACACAAAAGTAAACACGTGAAAGGTGGGTTGTATGTGCATTGCGAGTCACATCACTCACAGAGGCGAAGTATTATTCAAAAACTGGATATGATAAGGTGATTATTGCCTTTATTCCTTAAAGAACTCCTTGACAATTCAGCTCCTCGGTCTCCGAATTCCAGACCTGACTTGCCGCTGTTTACTAATTAAATCTGCTTAGGAATTAGAAAGAACTTGAGTGTCTCTCCCATCCCCCTCCCTGCTTGAAATTCTTAAACAAGCATTGGGTGTGTGGTAAATGGTGCGTTTTAATAAATGTTTTGTAAAGGCCAATTATTCAGTCAATATTGAATCGTGTGATAGGAAATACGGCTGCTTAGCTACAGGGAAGATGTCTACATACTATTGGCATCTGTTGGGTAGGTAATGTTCTTAAACCGCCTGGCCTTCTTCCAAACTTTGATTATTCATAAATCTGTTGAGTGTGGTAAGTTGCACTATTAGCGTTTAATCTTTTATTGAAGCAAACTCAGGAGACTGAAATCTATTTGCTTTAGCAAGCTTGTTCACTGATAAATGTATGATTTAAAATTTTCCTTTTGTGAATTCCTCTGGGCAAGAAAAACACAGCTGGGCATAGCACAGATCATATTTATCTTTTCATTAACTAAAGTACAAGAAGATAGTGCTGTTGGAGGCGTATGAGGAGGGATTGCTAAAGAACAGGTCTCCTCCTGTTTGCACACCCACTTGAGCAAAGCTTTCCAAACAAGTATTTGAGATACTTGTGAGAAAAGCTAGTTGAATCGTCAAAAGAAGATCAAGTGAATGCATATGAAGTGGTTGGATTTCAGATAACATTTTCCCCCTGAGTGTTGAGATTGGTTAAATATTAGAAGAAGGGAGATAATGACACTGTTTGTCGCCATAAACTTAGACATATTATCTTTTTTCACAAGGCTGGTATGAAAGGCATATCAAAGATTTTCCATCCCAGATGATTTAGTTTCAGTGTGGTAAAGGGCACTGCAGGTACGGAAAGACTGCTTGGATATTAAGTGCCAGACAGGAACATAAAACTTTGTATAGACCTAACAATAAATATAATTTTTGTTTTTGAGAATAACACAATAAACTGATTGTGTCATGGGGGCAGGGTTAAATATATAATATTTAATTTCGCAGTATTACTTTTTCGGCTAGGGGGAAGATTATGAAAATTTTTATGAGATTTTGGGGGTACTTATTTGCAGGCCATTAGAGAAAATCTTCCAGAATGCAGTAAGTGACCTCTGGTTTATATGGATTGGTAATAAATTCTTCACTTAGGAGAGTAAGATGAAATTATAGGAGTCTCCCCCCATTCCCACCTTTTCCTGCATCCCTAGAACATGAGGGTTGAGGTTGCTTGTGCTTCTATAGTTTCTCCAGCTCCTGGCAAAATGGATGTATACAGTAGGTCGCTAATAACTACAGATTGATTTGTGATTTGTGTACCCTTGCAGAACTGCTGGGCTCTGCAAAGATGATCTATGCTGTAGATCTCTTCTTCTGTCAGCTTCTGTCACTCAAGCAGGAACAGGGAGAACAGAAAAGGGAGGTTTCTTTCCAGCCAAGTGCAGTGCAACTCCAACCCCCTTGAATTCAATTGTGACCCAGGGCAATGTGGAATAGGCCAACGGTCCATTGCATGAGTCACAGACACAACTTGGGTCAATCTCTTCCCTATTACCCATCCTCCATCCCATAGATCTCTTTCCTAAGTGGAACTAGAAGCGAGCAAGGACAGCTTTTTCCTGCCTCTATTTACCAGTCCTATCATATTCTCTGAGAGTTAGGCTAAAACATTTTCAGTTAGTGATGACATTTATCCAAACATGGGCACTTTTTTAAGCTTATTTATTTATTTTGAGAAAGAGATAGTGCACGCACACATGCGTACAAGCAGGGGAGGGGCAGAGAGATTGGGAGAGACAGAGAATCCCAAGTAGCTCCTGCACTGTCAGTGCAGAGCTTGAAGACGGGTTTGATCTCACAAACCATGAGATCGTGACCCAAGCTGAAATCAAGAGTTGGATGCTTAACTGACTGAGTCACCTGGGTACCTCTATCTTACTTTAGTTAAAACTTGTTTAAAAGGTCATCTGCTGATTTGTGGATTCTAAGGTTTATAACTACTTGTCCTCATTTTTCTTTTGTTTTGAAATTCCTACCTAATATCAAGTTTCTTGGTTTTGTGTTTTTTATACATTGGCATTTAAGAATGATATTGGAAAAGTAGTTAAAAATCACAACTATAGTGAAGTGAAAGTTTTCTTAAGATCATCCAGCCCAACTGACATAGTTTATAGAGAAGAGAACTGAGGTCATGGGATGGAAAGAGAGCTTTTCAAAGGCCCCAGGGTTCATGGAAAGGCAAGGACTACAAAACAAGTTTCAAGCCAATATTTTTTCAACTTCTCTGTTTCATCTGAATGAGTACAGAAATTTCCGAAAACAGTGGCTTAAAATTTAAAAGAAGTATGATGGCTGGAAACCAACTACTGGCACTGTAGCTGTATGATGTCATCAGGAACCCTGGATGCTTCTAGCTTCTTGCTCTACTATTATTAGTATGACCTCCATCTTCACGTTCTCAAGATGGTTGCAAAGTGCCAGCCATCCTGTGCATATTCTAAGCAAGAAAAACGGTCAAAAACACGAAAGAATGGTGCAAGCCAGGAAGTTAGCTCCCTCTGAAGGGCTTTTCAGGAAGCCCCCACGCAGTGATAATTGCTTCTGTCTAATTGACCAGAACCAACCCAACTGCAAAGCAAGCTGGGAAATGTAGTTCTACCTTTCCTTCCCTCTTCCTTCTCTTTTCCTGCCTTTCTCTCTCTCTCTCTCTCTCTCTCTCTCTCTCCCTCCCTCCCTCCCCACTCCCTCTCTCTTCTTTATCTCCCTATAATACACTGAATGAAATTTGATTTATTATTAGTAAGATCAAAAAGACTTGATATTGGCAGACAACTGCTTGCCCCTGCACCCTGTATATTAAAGCAACTACTTTAGTCTTTGGAAGTATAATCTTTTATAGTATATTTTTCTCTACTAGTATTTCCTCAAGTTGCCTGTATGAAAAGACCAAACATAGCATGAGACCAGAAATTCAAGTTGTTTTTTGTGAGTGAAACAATGGGAGGAGAGCTTAGGAACTGTCATCTCTGACCTGCATGTTGGCTTCCCATGTTCAGTGAAACACTGTTTCCATTGTTTCCCTTGGCTTGTAAGTGAGCCTGGCAATGAATGCCATACTGACTTCACTTAGGCATGCTTCACAGGTAGCTATGAAAACCCCTTAAATATTTAGAGGTAAATAGCAAATAATTCGTTTGCTTTACCCTGCATGTTTAATGGGTAGACAATTTTCAAAAGCCTGAAATTAACAACCGTAGTAGGTAACTTAGGACCATGACTAACAATGAGAACATCTCCCAGATCCTGTTGAAGGGAAGTAAGCATACCCACACATAACTTTAGTAGCAGATACATTTGTGGACAACACAGAAGAAGATTTATTTGCCAGTATCTCATTGGTTACCAGACTTACGGTGCTGTCTGGCTGTGAATTTGTCTCTAACTAAAGTTAGTTTCCTTTGTTGAGTCAATTTCTTTCCTTTATGTTGATTGAAGTGTAAGATAATTAGAGTAAGAAATTACCAAAGTGGAAGCCCTCCTCAGTGTCATACCTGCAGCCATGTTACCTGATAACTAGCGCACTCTATGTTTACCGTCTGTTCTGTGTGGCATACAGATCAGAGACGTCTGCAGACATCAAGGAGATTTCAAGAAGCAGTAATGTGGGAAGACCCCCACATCCCCAAATCCATTAATGTCACCATGTCCCCTAAGTGAAGAATGGCTTTACAGCTCAGTGCTACTGACTTCTTAGCCCCTGACTACTGCAGTACCATTGGATCTAGGAAAGGGAAAGAATTGCAGAGAATTAGAATCTGATATTTTACCTGACTTGCTTGGGAAAATGTAGTCAAGGATGGGGGCTGAACCCCTCCTCTCCCATTAGACCTTTACTAAAATATTTGACCTGGTATGCATTCACTTACCATTTTATTCTCCTACTGGTGTTTCATTGCACCCAGGGCTAGCCAAGGGCCTTTGGGCTCGAGCTCTCTGACATCACACATCCCCTCACTCCAGGTCTCTTACCTGAGAAGGATCTAAAGACAAGGCTTGTCAACCTGAATCTTCCAGTGATAACTGCTGTGTCAGTTTCCAAACCCTCACTCACCATTTTGAAAATTGGACCGTTAGAAGTTAGCAATATTAATATTAGGATTCATAATATTGTAGAGCTTCTTAAGTGTACTTTACCAGATATTTGTTGCATATTTGTGCTGTTAGGCAAGTATACTCTGGATATATAGATTTTCAAATAACAGAGTTTCTTTGGAGCCCATCTCGGTCTGCACACATGGTGTGTACGGCCGTCTGTCTGGATTCCATCATGCCTGCCTGCTGTATCTTATCAGTGCAGAGCCCGGCGAAGAGGATCCTATATATTAGCCACAACATGACCTGTGTGGCCAGGATCAGCCCTAGCAATCATCCTACCGGAGGTGCGGTGATTTAGAATGAACAGCTCAAGGATGCCATTATTTACCATATATCATAGCCCCAGATAAGGTTAATAAAATCTTCCCTTCAAATCGGGGGTGATTTATTTATCAAGAATATTGGCGACCAAGCGTTTTCTAACTTTTTTGTTTTGCTGCTGCCGAAGTAGATCCTCCTTGGTAGAGATGCTGACAATTCTAGCTCTTGACTAATGTAACTACTCAAAGCAACAGTTAGCCCTGAGCACAGTCCCCAGCCAGGCTCCTGGCACGAGTCCATGGGAACAGTCTCCTTCCCTTGGCAGCCGCCTGGACAGCAGTGTGTAGAAAGGACGCTGGCAGTTGGCAGGATGAGAGAGGGTCCGTACAGCACATTAGGTTCAAAGACTCACTGTTCCGCGCTTACACTGTTTGTGTAAAATAAATACGGGAAGCCAATATTGGATATTGGGTTTGAAGCAAAGATACATCTCACAGTGAGTAGGGATGAGAGTGCAGGAGACATGGCCCCTCATTATCTGTGTGCCTTAGGTAAGTTACTCAACATCTCTGAGCTGCTTTCGAAACAAGGGTTTTGGATTAAATAGATTCGAAGACCCCTTCCCTTCAAACATTCTGTGGTTCCAGATCACTAGCTAGTCTCAGAAATGTAATCCTCTTTGTACCTGATACCTTGCTGTTTTTTAGTTATTGAATTTTTTTAATTTATAGCCTCATTGTTTCCGGAAAGCATTGGAGGCAGCTTTCAACAAAAACACAGGTACAAAGAGGGAAACAGCAATAACAAAGACAATCAGCATAAGATAAATACTGAGAAGTAAAGAAGATGGGAGAAAGCAATATATTTAATGTTGAAGAGAGGTATAAGAAACTACAGACTTTCTGAGCTTCCCAGGGGCCAAGGCAAAAAAAAAAAAAAAAAAAAAAGCAATGGCACCAGTTTATGGGAGAGAAAAGGACATGTGGTGTTTATTTTCCCACGTTGCATGTTATATTCATATTTTACCCAGAGATTTGGAAATTAGGCACATTATAGCCCTTGACATAGTCTACTTAGATTTCACATTTTAATTTCAAAGCTGTTAATCCTGGACCTAGGATACCTAACATCTGAATCTACCCTGTGTCAGAGGGATCACACTCCCATTCAATCTATTAATTAATACCACAGGTCATTTTCCTATCTCTGCATTTACTTTACTTTTCTGGGGAATAGTTGTTTTCTCCCCATGAAATAAAAAACAATTTCCATTTGTTATCTTTCCACTAACATGTGAAATTTGACATATTAAAAAGAAGTCAAAATTATCTGACTTAATAATAAGCTTTCACTGGGAGTGTAGGATTTGTACCCATATCCCCCTTTTCTCCAACTCCTTCATGCTAAAACAGGGGAAGACATTATTATGTAAGCAAGTGGGTCCTTGTTTTTCACTCTTATAAGCAATCTTTATTAATCTTTGTTAGTCTAACTTCTATTTAGACAGCAAACTCAGAATTTTATTTAATATTTCAGTGGTGAAATTGATTGGGATCTAGAATTAACACGACTCCTTTCTTTCAACCATCCTATTCATGAGCAAAAGAAAATTGAAAAACAGACCATGTGTTTGCGTGCACGCACACATGTATGTGAGGGGGGAAAGTGTTCTGTATATGTTGTCTAGAGAAAGACTTACATGTTGGAGCTCCCGCTCTGTCCATTTTCCGTGGCAGGACTTAAATACCTTTTGTCTCAAGAAAAAGTAACAAATAGCTAATGTAAAATCCAGCTCATTGTTTCAGGGAAATTTATGAGTTTTCTTGGTTTGGGTCAGGAGAAAAGACAGGAGGAAGTATTAGAGGAAGAGGCAGCTGTAACGGGGAGAAGGAGTGATTGTCTTCAATTCTGCCCCCAGTCCAGGTAGAGGTGACAGCAACCTGATGCATACTTAACATCACTACTTGTCTCCCATATAAAAGATGTGCCTCTTTGGGGCAAAAATAAAATGAATTCATTTTTTTCTGTCACTGTATTAGTCACAGTAATTAATGTCATTTCCCTCAACAGATAAATACCTTAATCTCGTGGCTTAACACAGCAATTGAACAGTCTTGCTCAATCTGTGTTTTGTACTAGTTGGTGGGCGAGAAGGGAGCTGTTCCATAAATGGGCTTGAGGATTTTGGTTTCCTTGTGATGTTTCCTTTGCAGCACAAGGTTTCTAAATTCTTCCTGGGACAGGAAGAGAAAGGTAGGAATCACTGACTCTAAAGCGTTCAGACTGAAGTCATCATCGTTTCAGTTTATATCCCATTTGTCAAACTCAGTCACATGGCTCTAGCTCAGGGCAAGCAGAGCTGGGAAATTAGGAGATTAAATACAGGAATTGAGGGACACCTGGGTGGCTCAGTTGGTTAAGTGTCCAGCTTCGGCTCAGGTCATGATCTCACAGTTTGTGAGTTCAAGCCCCGCATTAGCTCTGTGCTGACAGCTTAGAGCCTGGAGCTTGCTTCGGATTCTGTGTCTCCCTCTTTCTCTGCCCCTCCCCTGCTCATGCTCTGTCTCTGTCTCAAAAATAAATAAAACATTTTTTAAAAAATAAATAAATATAGGAATTGATATGGGATGGGAAAGTTGTTTTCCTTGGTATCTGAGAAACAACTTGTGTAACTCTTTACCCGGTGCATCAAAGAGGGCTTCCTGGAGGAAGCATTTGAGTAGGATTTTGGTCAAAAAGGGCACTTTAGTCCTAAAGGCCTATTCTCTTGTTGTGACAATCAAATAACTAGATATGAGCCAGTATGCTATGAAATAAAGGTGTATTGTTGTTACTAAAATGCCTTTGGTCAGTAGCATTCTTTGGCCAGGAGTGGCAAAGACTTCTTATTTTTAAATTTTAGACAGTTGCTATTAGTAGTTATGAACAAAACTCCTAGAGAGCAGCCTGTTTTTCCTCTGATCTGTTCACTGACTTACCCAAGCACCCAGATCAGGGGCTGGCAAGAGACAGACATTCCATAAATATTTGATGAGCAAATAACAA
Organism: Hyaena hyaena; assembly: GCF_003009895.1. Taxonomy (NCBI): domain Eukaryota; kingdom Metazoa; phylum Chordata; class Mammalia; order Carnivora; family Hyaenidae; genus Hyaena; species Hyaena hyaena. The sequence continues at coordinate 179,361 of NW_024080744.1, read as the reverse complement.
CTGGCAAAAGACTCAGTCCAGTATGTTTGTTTCCTTTTTCCTGCAAAATCAGAGGTAATTGATTCTTTTAAGACTGTCTGTTTACAGTCAAAGATGAGTGTTGAGCCCGTACTTAGGAAGTGAATGTGTCCTTCTGCGCTGCTTTTCTTGTAAAGATAAAACCAGGAGGGTGGGTACTGCCCAGTAAGTGGTTAGAATCACAGTTACATCCTCTTTTCTAAGTTTCTTAACCTGTAACGTGCGTTTAGGAGGCAGCTGGCCGTGGCTGATCGACACAGAACTTTGAGTATCTTACATCAATAATTTGACACGGTGCACAATTACTCAAGAATCACAGTGCTCCATGCCTGTAAAATCTGTCATTGCACAAGAGGGAAAGAAAAATAATACAGATCTAAATTTTAAGAATTTAGATGTTAATAAAATTTTACAAATCTGTCCTCTAAGGTACCTCGTTGTCTGTTACAATAAGGTAAAGTTATATTCATTTAACTTTTATTTAGGAGCTAATGTTTTGGACAGGAGCTATTAATGTTCACACTGTTTGTAAAGAATGACTTGAAAGGAAAATTTATTATGCAACTAAGATCCCAAAGGGAATGAACCCTACGTAGGGAAAAAGTCCTCTATGATCATGATCATGGAATGTTATCATTATTCCTTTTTCACATATTGGGAGTCGTTAGCACTAATCTCCTATCTATGCACCGAATTCTGACATACAATTAAGTGCCATCTTTTCATTAATGATTTGTTAAATATCTGTCCTAAGTACAGACGAAGTGGTTTAAAATATTCAGTAACAATATTCATTAACAAGTGATAATTAAACCTGTTTCCTCTGCCTTCAGGGAAATTTAAGAATACGTTTTTATCTTACCTTGATTCTCTCAGTTACCCCGTATTGACCAACAAATAGAAAAATCTAGAATTTGTTTTAACATATATTATCATTCTTGACAAGTGCAGAAACTGAAAAGGGGGAGAAACAGAGCCCAGTGCACAGCTATTTTCGCAGACTTTGATCATGTTGGAATATGGGCAGAGAATAGAGACTGATAAACTCATATAGTTCTTTGCCATGAAGGCTACTTTAGCGTGAAGCCAAAAAAATGAAAGGGGTAGGCTTACTTTTCACAGATTTAACCAAGAACAATGACACCATTTGCAACCACAGTGCAGAGCCAAAAAAAATCATTGCCAGCATGCCAACGTATACTCCCTAGAGAATAACTGGAAAATGAGAAACGCCTGTCAGAGATTAAGTTCTATTTCTAATGGAAGCACAGACAGGCTGATGTCTTTTTAATGAAAATGAACATATCACAACAGATGAGTTTTATTTGTTAGTTTCAATGTGCATTCTTTAGAACTCCGTCACTGGATGTATTCTTTTTAAAAGCAAGTTTCAGAATGGGATGAATAAGCCTAGCCAGTTGAGGAACCAATATAGGTGAAACATTTAGTGGACCCAGTGTCAGGGAATCTAATGTATCTAAAAATAAAGGGATACAAACCTATTAATACCAACTAATAAAAGATTAAAATTAGAGATTAGTGAACATTTCCTCCATTTTATACTTGATTTTAGTCATAATGGGTAGCATATAAATAGTTATTTGGGTCTGTCACTATTCTAAGCACTTTATATGTATTAACTCATCAAATTCTCATAAGAACCCACTTGACAGGGGAGAACACTGAGGCACAAAGAGATTAAATAACTTCACCAAGGTCATACAACGAGTGAGCTGTGACGTTGAGATTTGAACCCACGCAATCAGGCTCCAGAGGCTGTGCCCAACACACTGCCCTGTCATTAGTGAACACATTCCTTGCTGAATACTTTTAGTCCATATACCTTGGACTCAAGTAGGCCCTTCTTTGAAAAGTAGAAGATATTTTGAGAGAAAGGGAAACACACACACACACCCATGATCACAATAGAGCTGAAAAACCTAAACATAGCACTAAATGATGTTCACAGGACTGCTCTTGAAGCTAGTTATGTTGGGTAACGTAAGATTTGAGTCACTACCTTAAAACATGTGGCAAAAAGAAACTGACCGATGGAGGGTTGAAAAGTAGTAGCTATTAGGAAAGCCTGAATTGTTTCTCCCAGAGAAAGCAGATAGGAGTTAAGAAAACAAAATTAAAAAATGTAGGACACTTGTCCCTCTTGTCTTGGCTTCTGTCTTGGCTCCCTTGACCACACAGTCCTGCCTGTTAAATATGATACAGCCTGTTAGGGAGAACTTGATAAAGGATAGTGTTGGCCATAGCAGACTCAGTACTTCAACTTGAAGAGCTTTCTGTACCCACCGGAGAGTAGAGACAGCCTGAGATTTGGGATCCCGAATTATCAAAGTGTGTGGCCTCAGTCTTATCTGTAAAATAGGAGTGCTTAAAAAGCCATTGCATCGGGGTTATTTAGGTGTTCAATGAGATTAAACATGCAAATGCAGGGTGAAGGTACTTTTAATCGGAGGTTGGTAATAGTTGATATTACTAGACTTCAGTGAGTTTTAGAATTATTTAGGGCAGCGGAGGCACTTAAATGCTTTGTGACAAAATTGTGCTTTGGTGGCTTTGAATGGCACCATCCTATTGATCATTCCACATTTACAGGTATGGGTGTTCTCAGAGTTGCTAGACATAATTCGGGAGGTAAGCATCATGTAAAAGGTAAGCTAGCACACCCTAATCAAAAGAACAATAACAAAACAAACATTTAAAGAAAGAAACAAACAAAAATATCCAGAGCAACAGCAAACTCAGAAGCACAAAGTTCAGAGAAGACAGCCAGGAAGGCTTTGCAGCAGGTAATGTTAATCCACCGTTTTAAATGGCAAATGACTCAACAGAATTTGGGAGGACTGCAAAGGAGAGCCCAACGGACCTATCTTTTCTGGTAGAAATCCTGAGTTTGGGTGCACGCCTGGGCTTTGAACCACTGTCCCACCACGTGCCCATCTGCTTCCCTCCCTACTTGGCCACCATGCCCTCAGAGTTATCTTTTTTTTAATGAACAATTAAAAATAACCAATGACTTGGGCAAGTTGCCCCATTTCCCTGGGCTTCAATTTCAACACTGAAAAAACGTGTGGTTATATTCAACCCTAAAGCCACTTCCAGCTCTACACTCTGGTTTTTAAGATCTTTCTATGATGAATTTGTCATGAGTTTTCTGAAATCTACTTTTTCTTTTAATGCGTCGCCACGGCTTGCACCTCGTAGTTGCCTTCTTGTGAAATAAGATCCGAAGGCAAGTGTGTATCAAAATACAATAGATAGGGAGCACCCCTATGATTGCTAGATGAGATGCGGTCTAATTCATGAATTGTTTAATAAAGACAATTAGACTTTCAAAGAAAAATACAATATACAGGTTATATCTCTAAAGAAAGTAGAGGCAATTATGTACACAATTCAGGCAGCTTCTCCACAGCTCACTGGTTTTACTTGATTGAAAAAAGACCAAAATATTATGTGATAGAAGGGAAAAAGGGAAGGGAGAAGGGAATAAATTTAATTATCCTAGGTCTTTCTCCAGAGAAGTAATCATTTCACCCTTCTTGGCTGAGTTGCCACGGCCCTCAAATCAGAAGAATTAGAATCTAAAAATTGTGCAAAAATTAGTCGATACAGAGTTCAGGGATTTTCTTCAATGAGGCCTTGAATAAAAACCTGAAGATTAAATAGCTTACTAGCCCCGGTCTAATACTGTGTAGAATCAACTCTTACACCAACATAAATATAGAGTGGTAACAGGAGATTGATCAACTTTGGTAAAGAATTTCAGCTTTGATGCCAGAAATTCAAAATTATCCTGGCAGAGCAGAAGGATATACTTAATGTTTTCTGGAAGAAACATGCAAATTACCTCATTCTTAAACATTCCCTAGAGGCCATTATTATTTTTTTATTCCATTCCCAAGTATTACTCACAAAGTGGAAAGGGATGACCAATTTCTTAAAATGCTCTTGACACTCTTTGGTGTTTATAATGTATATTGTAGCCTTAGTGAAGGCCAGGTACATTTACACCACGCTATTTATATTTCTCTGGCTTTGCTCCTTTCTTTCTTTCTTTTCTTTCTTTCTTTCTTTCTTTCTTTCTTTCTTTCTTTCTTTCTTTCTTTCTTTCTTTCTTTCTTTCTTTCTTTCTTTCTTTCTTTCTTTCTT